>NC_052486.1:23533136-23565636 GCF_009730915.1 Dioscorea cayenensis subsp. rotundata | reverse complement strand
GCATGATGCATATACATATACATTAAAGGTTTATAGCTAGACCTGGAACAAAATGAGCACTTGTATGTATATATATAAATGTATAACAATATTATGTCTTTTTATTGGTACTGTTACAAGGTCTTGTTATAAACCTTTCTTTGCTTCTTCTCCAAATTCAATGATCAGTTAATTTCCACCACCCCATGAGTCAAGCATACTGAAAGTGTCACGCCCCGACCCGCGGGCCCACGAGACGCGACAATCGCCGCGAGCAATCCCGAGGAGGGATACCCCCGCCACTCAACCTCGGGATGCCGCAAGGCTAATCAACACACGGAATTCAACAATATACATATCGCGGATATAGAGCGAGAAAAACAATGTTACACAACGACAGTAACAACAACAACAACAACAACAACAACAACAACAATAGGATACAGAAAATATAGAGGTTCACAAAATACACAGGGAAACAACCCTAACAACGAGTAGGGAAATGGTAATACACGAAGTTTAAGAGTATTTAAATACTAAACCATGCAACAAGTTTTTCTACACACTAGTGGATCCATAGGGTCTTATAACATGTTCCATGACAACAACAACATACATGAGCCCGAAGGAAATACAATAGATGATAGAATAGTAGTAAATGCCCAAGATCTGCTGCCACACGGTCACACCTACTACACCCGCGATGCCCGGGAGGAAGAAAAGAGGGATGGGTAACTCAAGTTACTCGAGTGAGGGAGGTTAGCACAACCTTAGCGAGAAAAAAATATACACCAACTGACAAAATAATAATAATAATAAATCATCAAAATAAATGCTTTTACCAAAGTGATACAAGTTTAGAAACATTATTACATATAATAGAAGCCTTCAAGAGAATTAAAAACATAATAATACCAAGAAAACTCTTTTTACCCCAACTAGGGTTTACAACACAAAAATCATAAAGCATGGTTTTAAATACAAGTAAAAACAACAAAAATATCATGGGTTTGAAATAAATAAACACAATACCCAACACTCACCCAACATAACATGGTCTAGAAAAACTCTCTAAACCTTCGCCGTGGCTATGGCTGAGGTTCGAGCCGCCAAAGGTACTCATGCCCTTGAGCGTTGACCCATCGAGTTCACCCGGTTGGTGACTCCGGCTACCGATGAATATCCAGTCAGGGCTCTACACTCCCACCGACTGGCCCTCGTAGTAATCGGACGGTCGACACGCCACCTCAAAAAGGCTGGCAGTGAAGACCGCCCTACTGCGATGAGGATATCACCAAAACAATCACCACAATAAAAATACAACTCCACTCGAGTACAATATCCATCCATGATCATAAATCAAGAATACCTCGACCATTTGCACGAGGACAAGATAAACACATAAGCAAAGCCCAAACTTTTTAACACAAAATAATTTGCAAGTCCCAACACAAGCAACAACATGGAAATCCTTTTCCTTTCAACAATCCAAAAATTTGCTTCAAGCCTAGGATTTCACCAAATCAAAGATTTCCATAACAAAACTCAAGTTTCAAACAAAAATAAAAGATTTCACAAACTCATGGATACATATATCAATCACAATTTCCACGATAACAAAACAAAAAGCCAAAAAGAGACATCCAAGATTTGCCTCAACAATAATTATCATTCACCAAATTACCAAACAAGTATAAATCAATAAAACTTACTTAAAACATGAAATGCATATATATATATATATATATATATAGCTATTGGCATTCTTCTAATAAAGCTATGCTAAATAATTCCACTCACGAGGATCGGCAATTTATCTTCCTGCTAAGCTACTCCTCGGCTAAGTCTTTTGCCTCGAGCCAAGACTTCTTCTCCTTACCAAAAGCATAACAAAAATACAACAAAATTTAACAAAAAAACAAAACAAACAAGAAAAACCCTAAGTTTTTCTAACAAACAACCCTAATTCGATCCTAGGGTTGGCTCAAAAACTAGGTTTAAAGGTTCCCAATGAGTTTCTAGGGGTTTTAGCTTCAATCTAATCCAAAAGAAATCAAAAGAAACAACTAAAAGATTGCCGGTGCTACGATGAAATTCGACCTTGCTACGGTAGAAACCCGAGCCCTATACTATGGTTTTCTCCCAATTTACAACTCTAAATCACAAATTTTTCTTCTACAACATTCTCACACAAGATCAACAATTCAATGGCTTCAATTTAAACCTATAAACATGCAAATCCATGGAGAAATTCTAGGTTTTGAAAAAACTAAAACAAGGAAAATACAAGAATAAATACGGTATAAAACCATAAATCTATGCTTACCAAGCTCAATGGTGAAGGAGGAAGAGATAGGATGCTTGGTTCGCGGAAAACTTCGCCGGATAAGAAAAATGGGAAGGTTCGGCCAAGACAAGGAAAGAAGAAGAGAAGAAGAAAAAGAAGAAGAAGAAATGTTTTTAAGGGAGAATTTTTCGAGTCACTTTACTGATGCAGAGCCTCTATCAAACCCGGAGCTTCTACGAGGAACAAGTCGCTACTGATAGCGAGGTGAAAAATCTATAGAAATGGGCTATAGTAATCTACTGATGAAACACTTGGGTATAACATTCTACCCCCTTAAGAAAAATTTACGCCCTCGAAATTTCCTTCTTACCCGACAAAAAGACCTCTATGACTTTCGAGTCTAACAATACACATGCATCAAACAAAAGATAGATATTGTACAGCGATCATGTCGACTCGACCCTTAGGCTCTTCATTAGTCGAGGCAAGATCACGGTGCGAGATCTAGTCTGCAGGCGTGATCCTCCCGGACGAGGGGTGTTGTTCGCTGCTACGGATCTTGTAGCGGTGGTGCGTGCTGAGCCGCAGTCGTGAACCTCTAGGCCCGAGTAGGATGACCGGATTAAGTCCCGGAGTAGGGTCCCCACGGGTCAACAGTGGACACTGCGTCCTGATGTGATCCGCTTGTCCACACTGATAACATCTGCGCGGTTCTCGACATCGTCCTCCATGGAACTTATGACAATTCCAACACTGCATCGCATAGTTCCTGCCGATCTCATGCGACACACTTTGCACGAGGTAGTGAACTCTGCCGCCCGAGTGCGGGCGGTGGAACCTCGAAGAAACCAGCGAAGGTGCACCACTAGATGAACTCTCACCTCGCTCTTCTTTGAGGGTTGACTCATTTCGCACCTCTCCTCTTCATCGATGCTTTTCTCGGATTCGTCGCCTCCAAAACCAACTTTTCTACGCTCGAAGGGCCAAGCTGCACTACTTCCTTAAAAACTACGGTTTCACTGTGGCGCCATCCTCTCCCGAGCAGCCGAGGGTTCGATCCGGCCTCGAACTTTCGAACATAGAACTTCCTCGGAACCTACCGGTTACGGTACAAAGTTTGCTAGGTCCTTTAATTCTGTCTCATACTCTGTCACAGATCTGCTACCCTGGTTCAACTGCATGAACTCCTGCCTTTTCTGGTCTCTATGGAAACGGGTGTAGTACTCCTCGTCAAACTCCCTCTGAAAATCTGACCAACTCAAAACAACACGGGAGCGACCTTCGGACTTTCCCACCAAACTCGGCTCGCCCTCGAGTAACCTCGTAGCAACCTTGAGCCTCAGGTCTTCTTCTAGAACCATGTCGTCGAAAGTAGCTATCACCCGCTTTAGCCACTCTTTGGCAACCATGGCATCGCTCGTGCCATCAAAAAGCTGCGACCCTAAGCTGTCGGGCTTCCTTCGGGGAGCTTAGACAAGAACAAACTACAGGTCGGACCCTACTTGTCCTCTGCGAGGACTAGGGAGCCCAGCTGCATTCGGGGTGGTCTTTGAGGCGTGTGGGCTGCAGCGAGTCGGTACATCCTCTCCATACATGCTCCAAAAGCTCATGAAGTCTCTCGAACTCCCGATGGGTCGTTGCCTATCCCCGATTGTCCCAATAGGCTCACGAAGGCCTGCATCGCCTCACGGGGCCAGAGCTAACTCGGGCGGCTGGGGTGCAGGGGCACGAGGCTCAGGTACTCTAGGAGCATGCATCTGGCGCTGCTACAGCGAGTGCGTGCCTAAATTAGCCTCCCTGCCTAGGCGGCGAAGGAAGGGACGGTGGAGATGGCACTCCACGCCCGTCCACCTCTAGGCGGTGCGATGAGTAGGCTCAGCCAGGGGAGCAAGCTGCTCCCAGCTGCGTGTCTTGGCAGGCGTTATCTTGGCATTTTTCTTGAAAAAGACACCAAAACAACTTTTCAAAATCAATTCCTATATGCAACAATGCTACATGCTCAACTCTAATCGGATCCACTAGTTACTACGGGAAGGCAGTCAAAGACAAGAAAAAGATACGACTATTAGTCTAAACCAATAGCTCGATACCAATAAAAATTGTCACGCCCGACCCAGCGGGCCCACGAGGACGACAATCGCGCGCAGCGAATCCCGAGGAGGGATACCCGCCACTCAACCCTCGGGATGCCGCAAGGCTAATCAACACACCGAATTCAACAATATACATATCGCAGATATAGAGCGGAAAAAACAATGTTACCAGACGACGGTAACAACAACAACAACAACAACAACAACAACAACAATAGGGATACGAGAAAATATAGGGGTTCACAAAATACAGGGGAAACAACCCTAACAACGATGGGAAATGGTAATACACGAAGTTTAAGAGTATTTAAATACTAAACCATGCAACAAGTTTTTCTACACACTAGTGGATCCATAGGGTCTTATAACATGTTCCATGACAACAACAACATACATGAGCTAAAGGAAATACAACAGAAGATAGAACAGTAGTAAATGCCCGATCTGCTGCCACCACGGTCACACCTACTACACCGCAGATGCGGGAGGAAGAAAGAGGGATGGGTAACTCAAGTTACTCGAGTGAGGAGGTTAGCACAACCTTAGCGAGAAAAAAATATACACCAACGACAAATAATAATAATAATAAATCATCAAAATAAATGCTTTTACCAAAGTGATACAAGTTTAGAAACATTATTACATATAATAGAAGCCTTCAAGAGAATTAAAAAAACATAATAATACCAAGAAAACTCTTTTTTTACCCCAACTAGGGGTTTACAACACAAAAAAATCATAAAAGCATGGTTTTTAAATACAAGTAAAACAACAAAAATATCATGGGTTTGAAATAAATAAACACAATACCCAACACTCACCCAACATAACATGGTCTAGAAAACTCTCTAAACCTTCGCCGTGGCCATGGCTGGAGTTCGAGCCGCCAAAGGTACTCATGCCCTTGAGCGTTGACCCATCGAGTTCACCGGTTGGTGACTCAGGCTACCGATGAATATCCGATCGGGGCTCTACACTCCCACGAGGCGGCCCTCGTAGTAATCAGTCGGTCGACACGCCCACCTCAAAAGGCGGCGTGAAGACCGCCTCTTTGCAGATGGGATATCACCAAAACAATCACCACAATAAAATACAACTCCACTCGAGTACAATATCCATCCATGATCATAAATCAAGAATACCTCGGCCATTTGCTGCGAGGACAAGATAAACACATAAGCAAAGCCCAAACTTTTTAACACAAAAATAATTTGCAAGTCCCAACACAAGCAACAACATGGAAATCCTTTTTCCTTTCAACAATCAAAATTTGCTTCAAGCCTAGGATTTCACCAAATCAAAGATTTCCATAACAAAACTCAAGTTTCAAACAAAATAAAGATTTCACAAACTCATGGATACATATATCAATCACAATTTCCACGATAACAAAACAAAAGCCAAAAGAGACATCCAAGATTTGCCTCAACAATAATTATCATTCACCAAATTACCAAACAAGTATAAATCAATAAAACTTACTTAAAACATGAAATGCATATATATATATATATATATATATAGCTATTAGCATTCTTCTAATAAAGCTATGCTAAATAATTCCACTCACAGGGATCGGCAATTTATCTTCCTCATAAGCTACTCCTCGGCTAAGTCTTTGCCTCGAGCCAAGACTTCTTCTCCTTGCCAAAGCATAACAAAATACAACAAAAATTTAACAAAAAAACAAAACAAACAAGAAAAAAACCCTAAGTTTTCTAACAAACAACCCTAATTCGATCCTAGGGTTGGCTCAAAAACTAGGTTTAAAGGTTCCCAATGAGTTTCTAGGGGTTTTAGCTTCAATCTAATCCAAAGAAATCAAAAGAAACAACTAAAGATTGCCGGTGCTACATAGAAATTCGACCTTGCTACGATAGAAACCGAGCCCTATACTATGGTTTTTCTCCCAATTTACAACTCTAAATCACAAATTTTTCTTCTACAACATTCTCACACAAGATCAACAATTCAATGGCTTCAATTTAAACCTATAAACATGCAAATCCATGGAGAAATTCTAGGTTTTGAAAAAAACTAAAAACAAGGAAAATACAAGAATAAATACGGTATAAAAACCATAAATCTATGCTTACCAAGCTCAATGGTGAAGGAGGAAGAGATAGGATGCTTGGTTCGCGGAAAACTTCGCGGATAAGAAAAATGGGAAGGTTCGGCCAAGACAAGGAAAGAAGAAGAAGAAGAAAGAGAAGAAGAAGAAATGTTTTTAAGGGAGAATTTTTCGAGGCTGCTACGATGACCAGGGCCTCTATCAAACCAGGGCTTCTCACAGGAACAAGTCGCTACAGATGTGAGTGAAAATCTATAGAAATGGGCTATAGTAATCTACGATGAAACACTTGGGTATAACATTCTACCCCCTTAAGAAAATTTAGCCCTCGAAATTTCCTTCTTACTGACAAAAGACCTCATGACTCGAGTCTAACAATACACATGCATCAAACAAAAGATAGATATTGTACACGTGATCGTATCGGCTCACCCATAGGCTCTTCATTAGTCGAGGCAAAGATCACGAGTGCGAGATCTAGTCTCGGGCGTGATCCTCCCGAGCGAGGGGTGTTGTTCGTCCCTGCTACGGATCTTGTAGCGGTGGTGCGTGCTCGAGCCGCGGTCGTGAACCTCTAGGGCCGAGTAGGATGACTGGATTAAGTCCGGAGTAGGGTCCCCACGGGTCGACAGGTGGACATCTGCGTCTCGATGTGATCCGCTTGTCCACACCGATAACATCTGCAGCGGTTCTCGACATCGTCCCTCCATGGAACTTATGACAATTCCAACAACGTCGCATAGTTCCTGGCGATCCTGTCACGACACCTTTGCACGAAGGTAGTGAACTCTGTACCCGCTGAGTGCGGGCGGTGGAACCTGAAGAAACCAGCGAAGGTGCAGCACTAGATGAACTCTCACCTCTGCTCTTCTTTGAGGGTTGACTCATTTCTGCACCTCTCCTCTTACTGATGCTTTCTCGGATTCGTCTGCCTTCCAAAACCAACTTTTCTGCTCGAAGGGCCAGCTCGCTACTTCCTTAAAACTACGGTTTCCTGTGATCGCCATCCTCTCCCGAACGCCGAGGTTCAGTCCGGCCTCGAACTTCGAACATAGAACTTCCTCAGAACCTACCAGTTCTGGTACAAAGTTTGCTAGGTCCTTTAATTCTGTCTCATACTCTGTCACAGATCTGCTACCCTGGTTCAACTGCATGAACTCCTGCCTTTTCCGGTCTCTATGGAAAGCGGTGTAGTACTCCTCGTCAAACTCCCTCCGAAAATCGACCAACTCAAAAACAACACGGGAGCGACCTTTCGGACTTTTCCCACCAAACTACGGCTCTGCACTCAAGTAACCTCGTAGCAACCTTGAGCCTCGGGTCTTCTTCTAGAACCATGTCAGTCGAAAGTAGCTATCACCCGCTTTAGCCACTCTTTGGCAACCATGGCATCGCTCGTGCCATCAAAAGAACTGCGAGCCCTAGCGCCGGGCTTCCTTCGGGGAGCTTAGACAAGAACAAACTACGGCTGGACCTCTCATCCTCTCTGCAGGGGACTAGGGGAACCCCAGCTGCGTTCGGGGTGGTCTTTGAAGCGTGTGGTGCTGTGATCGGTACATCCTCTCCATACATGCTCCAAAAGCTCATGAAGTCTCTCGAACTCCCGATGGGTCGGGCCTGCTTATCCCGATTGTCCCAATAGGCTCGAAGGCTGCGACCGCCTCTGGGGACGGAGCTAACTCCGGGACAGGGGTGCAGGGGCGCAGGCTCGGGTACTCTAGGAGCATGCCTGTCGCCGCTACTGGCAGTGCATGCCTAGAATTGGCCTCCTGCCTAGGCGGCGAAGGAGAGGACGGTGGAGATGGCACTCCACGCCGTCCACCTCTAGGCGGTGCGATGGTAGGCTCAACAGCGAGAGCAATCGCTGCATCCAGCTGCGTGTCTTGCGAGCGTTATCTTGGCATTTTTACTTGAAAAAAAGACACCAAAACAACTTTTCAAAATCAATTCCTATATGCAACAATGCTACATGCTCAACTCTAATTGGATCCACTAGTTACTACAGAAGACAGTCAAAGACAAGAAAAAGATACAGCTATTAGTCTAAACCAATAGCTCTGATACCAATAAAATTGTCACGCCCGACCCAGCGGGCCCACGAGACAGCGACAATCGCCGCAGCAATCCCGAGGAGGGATACCCCGCCACTCAACCCTCGGGATGCGCAAGGCTAATCAACACACCGGAATTCAACAATATACGTATCGCGGATATAGAGCAGGAAAAACAATGTTACACAGACAGCGAGTAACAACAACAACAACAACAACAACAACAACAACAATAGGATACGGAAAATATGGAGGTTCACAAAATACAGCGGAAACAACCCTAACAACAGGTAGGGAAATGGTAATACGTGAAGTTTAAGAGTATTTAAATACTAAACCATGCAACAAGTTTTCTACACACTAGTGGATCCATAGGGTCTTATAACATGTTCCATGACAACAACAACATACATGAGCCGAAGGAAATACAATAGATGATAGAATAGTAGTAAATGCCCGAGTCTGCTGCCACACGGTCACACCTACTACTGCATGATGCGGGAGGAAGAAAGAGGATGGGTAACTCAAGTTACTCAGTGAGGGAGGTTAGCACAACCTTAGCAGAAAAATATACACCAACAGCAAATAATAATAATAATAAATCATCAAAATAAATGCTTTACCAAAGTGATACAAGTTTAGAAACATTATTACATATAATAGAAGCCTTCAAGAGAATTAAAAAAACATAATAATACCAAGAAAACTCTTTTTACCCCCAACTAGGGTTTACAACACAAAAAAATCATAAAGCATGGTTTTTAAATACAAGTAAAACAACAAAAATATCATGGGTTTGAAATAAATAAACACAATACCCAACACTCACCCAACATAACATGGTCTAGAAAACTCTCTAAACCTTCGCGTGGCCATGGCTGAGTTCGAGCCGCCAAGGTACTCATGCCCTTGACGTTGACCCATCAGTTCATCGGTTGGTGACTCCGGCTACCCGATGAATATCCAGTCAGGGCTCTACACTCCCACCTGAACTGGCCCTCGTAGTAATCGGCCGGGTCGACACGCCACCCTCAAAAAGGTCGGCCGTGAAGACCGCCCTCTGCGATGGGATATCACCAAAACAATCACCACAATAAAATACAACTCCACTCGAGATACAATATCCATCCATGATCATAAATCAAGAATACCTCGACCATTTGCACGAGGACAAGATAAACTACATAAGCAAAGCCCAAACTTTTTAACACAAAAATAATTTGCAAGTCCCAACACAAGCAACAACATGGAAATCCTTTTCCTTTCAACAATCCAAAATTTGCTTCAAGCCTAGGATTTCACCAAATCAAAGATTTCCATAACAAAACTCAAGTTTCAAACAAAATAAAGATTTCACAAACTCATGGATACATATATCAATCACAATTTCCACGATAACAAAACAAAAGCCAAAAGAGACATCCAAGATTTGCCTCAACAATAATTATCATTCACCAAATTACCAAACAAGTATAAATCAATAAAACTTACTTAAAACATGAAATGCATATATATATATATATATATATAGCTATTGGCATTCTTCTAATAAAGCTATGCTAAATAATTCCACTCACAGGATCGGCAATTTATCTTCCTCGCAAGCTACTCCTCGGCTAAGTCTTTGCCTCGAGCCAAGACTTCTTCTCCTTGCCAAAGCATAACAAAATACAACAAAATTTAACAAAAACAAAACAAACAAGAAAAACCCTAAGTTTTCTAACAAACAACCCTAATTCGATCCTAGGGTTGGCTCAAAACTAGGTTTAAAGGTTCCCAATGAGTTTCTAGGGGTTTTAGCTTCAATCTAATCCAAAGAAATCAAAGAAACAACTAAAGATTGCCGGTGCTACAGTAAATTCGACCTTGCTACAGTAAAACCGAGCCCTATACTATGGTTTTCTCCCAATTTACAACTCTAAATCACAAATTTTCTTCTACAACATTCTCACACAAGATCAACAATTCAATGGCTTCAATTTAAACCTATAAACATGCAAATCCATGGAGAAATTCTAGGTTTTGAAAAAAACTAAAACAAGGAAAATACAAGAATAAATACGGTATAAAACCATAAATCTATGCTTACCAAGCTCAATGGTGAAGGAGGAAGAGATAGGATGCTTGGTTCGCCGGAAAACTTCGCCGGAAAAAAAAAATAAGAAAATGGGAAGGTTCGGCCAAGACAAGGAAAGAAGAAGAGAAGAAGAAAAGAAGAAGAAGAAATGTTTTAAGGGAGAATTTTCGGGCTGCTACAGTACCAGGCCTCTATCAAACCAGGCTTCTACAGGAACAAGTCGCTACAGTAACGGGCTGAAAATCTATAGAAATGGGCTATAGTAATCTACAGTAAACACTGGGTATAACAGAAAGGATCATCATCATTATCATCATCATCATCATCATTATCATCCATTGCCTCTTTGTTGATCTGATCCTTCTCATCATGATCATTGATCAGCTGATCTTTTGAGAAAATGAGTCTCATTGGGTCAGACTCCAACTCTGCTAAATCAGCAAAGAAATCATCAGCTGATTCCTGTATCATTGGTTTGTAGTTTTCATTAAAAACTTCATCTTTGATGAATGGAGGAGCACTTGAACTTATAAGTAATTCAGGTGTTGAGTTGTCCGGGTTGTTTTTCATCGGTGACGAGCAGTTTTTTTCGACGGTTGAGACCTCGTTGAACCGGCAAGTGCATTCCTCTGAGTTGGCCATGGATGGTTGTGCTCTGATGTGTAGGTGATCACCAGCATGTTTGGATCAGTCCTACTACGTTCTACTTGTTTCCTTGCTGAACATCCTTTGGAACTACTACATCTATAATAACCCCTGCATTTGATTTTAAATTTCATTTCATATATAATTAGTCTTCAAATTGAATTCTTTGAAGATGAAACTCATAATTAGAGGTATAAATTAAATAACTCATACCTTGGATAAGGAGAACCTTTGATTGGTTTTTGGCCATACTTTCTCCAAGCCCAAAGATCAGAAGGAACAACTTCACCACTTGATCTGTTGCTTACTGCTGCTGGTGCTGGAATGCAAACCACCCTCTTTGCTTGGTTCTTCCTAAAATCACAACCATGAAAATCAAATTAAGTTTATTTTTTCCATAGATTTAATCATGTCATCTTAATTATTAACCAGTGACAAGCACAAGACTTTGATAGTTATATATATATATTGAAACATTAATGATAAGTCAGTTAGTCCATTTGCATCAATCCCATCAAAAGAACTAGTTTGCCTAAAATTCAGGTTCTTCATGGAATTAAATTATATATATATATATATATATCTTATGCTATAGAATTATATATATATTTCATCCAAATAATCTTGATAGAAAAACAAACAAGAATGAATGAATTAGTCACCTTCTTTTGATTGTTGGAGATTGAGAAGAAGAGATCTGAACACCAAGATGATCAGCCGGAGAGCCACCGATGATGATCGGAGAAGGAGAAGGCTTAGAACTTCCCGGAGAGATCTGAAACATCTTTGAGTAGACATTAGAAGGCCTACTAACAATAATGTCCTCATTTAACATGTTTGTGGGTTTTGCTAATAAATGATCATGAGATTCAAGAAAGGAAGAGACTGATAACTCATTGAAGAAAGGGTCCTTCATGAGGTTGCTAAAAGGATCAATGAAGTCCTCCCTTTGAACATGATCACTTGCTGGAGAGAAGAAGCTCAGTGGCTCTGAAGGCATGAACTGCCAGTTATCTGAAGACACCGAAACATCGGTCTTCAGTGATCCATCTGCAACTCTATTGCTTGCTCTAACTATGTCTGCAAGATCACCTTGGTTGTTCTCCATCCTTTTCCAAAAGAAGTCACACATGTCTAAAACTCAAGATCATGAATTCTGAGTTAGAACTAGAATATATATATATATCTTCAAGATGGAGAAGATCTAAAAAAAAAAACTTTGCTTGTTTTTGTACTGTTTCTTTTGTTTTTCAAAGCATGGGATTGATCAAAGAGGGAAGGTGGGAACAAGATGGGATTTTTTTTTAAGGAGAAAGGATGGAAAAACTTGAGAGTTTGTTCTTAAAGAACTAAAAGAAGCCAAAGGAGTAGTTTTATGTAGACAATTGAGAGAGAAAGAGAGAAAGATGGCTTCTCACTACTAAACTTAAATTTATTTATTTATTTTTCTTATTTTTATATTGCAACAAGACGCTGACTTTGTTGTGTTGCTTTGGCACTCCCTTATAGGCTTGCCTTGCAACAAAGGTGGAGAAGATGAGCAAGGTGGTGGTCATCATAGAAATAAGTTTTTTTAAAAAAATTAATTTTTATAAATTTTATTTATAATTATTTACTGAACAAATTATGTTGACACTTGACACCATTGTATTATAAGTATATATATACATCAATGGATTTGTGTATAATGTATGTTAATTTACAGAGTTATTATATACTTAGATATTTATTAGCAAGTTAGGTTTGGATATATATATATATATATATATATAAACATGTTAATTAGCTAGGTAGACAAGAGCTGATTATGAGACAAAAGTACTCATTCTTTAATTGAATAGACTCAGTTAGAAAAAACAAAAAATATAATTATATAAAGACTAAAGCCCCGTTTAACGTTTTATTGAGCTAAATAATTAGCACGTATTATTTCATTAAATATAATAATAGATATAATTAAACTTTTATCCGTACAACAGTTGATATTTTGATTTTTATTGCTATATGGTTTTTGCCTTGTTGTGTTTTGTTGGTTTGCATGATTGATTTCTTTATGAGAATTCACTCTCTTTTTCCCTCTAGACATTCAAATGGAAATGAAAAAAACAGAGAAAGGTGGCAAGTGGCCGTGTGTCTCGGCTTTGAAACTTTAGGTTACTAGCCTTCCTTTCTCTATATATCTATATATCTATATATATATATATATATAGTTTGAAAGATTGATGTTTCATTGATGGAATGATGTTTCAATGTTTTCCTTATTTATTTTTATATATATATATATTTATCAATGAATGAGTAGAGTAGTGATCCCACGGACTCGAGTCCGTGGGATCTAAGCTACACCCGAGACGTGGCTGCATAGCAGCCACGCCTTTTAATTTTTAAAAAACAAAATTTTCCTCGATTTATTTAAGTTTAAATTTTAATAAAAATAAACAAAGGGCAGTATGGTCATTTACTTTGACCATACTGCCTTATCTTTATCCCTTTCCTGCGACTTCTTCTTCTTTTCGTCCAGGCCCGCTTCATCACTGCCGACGATGTTGATGTTGATCTCCCTGCAGTGTTCCACGGCCCCGATCTTGTAGCTTATGGTCTATGCGAGAACATTCCTCCCCGTCAGTGACCGAATCTTTTTGACTTCGGCTCCCATCCAAGATCGATTGATCTTCCCAATCGTCCATCAAGATCAACAGATTGGTCGAGTCCTCCTTCAAGATCTGCTGATCCGCTTGAACTATGGATGTGTGGCTGGGGCGAGAGCCGGTTGAGCACCGACCTCCTCAAGGCTGTGGAAAGTCCTGGTTTCAACACTCCTTCGCCGATCCAGATGGCTGCCATCCCGTTGGGGTTGGAGCAACGCAACATGATTGGGATTGTGTGGCACAGGAATCAGCTACCCAGATGGAGGGAATATGATTGTTTGAGTTAATGGGTTAATGGGTTGTTTGAGTTTGCTTATGGATTGTATTGATTTCATATAAATGAAAAGGCAATGATATGTGTTGTTTGAAATACAGTGAAATGTTGGTTAATGGGTTGTTTGAGTTTGCTTATGGATGAAATTAGAAGAATATGGATGTAATTAGGAGAAGAGTATTTGAGAAGGTTAGTGCTAGCTGTCCTGGAACGACAGATGCTTGATGAAATGTCAATGTGGCAAGGTTGTTAGGATTGTATTGATGAAGATAAGGCAAAGTAAATGACCATACTGCCCTTTGTTTATTTTTATTAAAATTTAAACTTAAATAAATCGAGGAAAATTTGTTTTTTAAAAATTAAAAGGCGCGGCTGCTGTGCAGCCACGTCTCGGGTGTAGCTTAGATCCCACGGACTCGAGTCCGTGGGATCACTACCCTGAATGAGTATTCATTCACTGTAGAAATATTAGTAGTTTAAAGGGATAATGATGTTTAGGTGCCAAATGGTTGAGATGGCATATATATATATATATATATATGCTGTTATGTATTAATGTCATAGACTTAGATAGATATATATATATAAAGTAATTAGAAATGGATGGACAGCTTTGTTTTTCTCTACTCCCAAAAACTATATTGAATTATATTGCAAGTTGTTTATGATGTATAGTCTTCAAAATGTCTCCATCTTTTGTGCTCATTGTTAGTGACTTTTGGACTTGTGGAAGGTCTACTACTCTTTTGGTTTTTCATTAGGATTAGTGCCATGGATTTTTTTGTACAAGATGTGATCTTTTAGGACAATATTATTGTTTCTTTGATATAACACCTTCGTTTGATTTCAAAATTTATATATGTTAATTATTATTATTATTATTTTAATTCAATGGAGAATCTTGGGTGAAATGAAGAACACTCTTCAAGAAATCTCAAACTTAAGTACGTTGTTATTAGATGTATTTTTTTAATGAAAATGGATAAGCCATGCTCTTGAAGAGCAAGCAATCTCATAAATAGCACATTGTCACACTAGACACTTTAGCATTGAAGGGATGGAAGAGACTGTCATAATGGTGTAATTTATTAACCATCTCTTCTTAAATTATTCTTTAGATGTTCAAATATATATGAACCACATTAGTCACATATTTAGACTCACTCAGTTTCATAATTCCTTAAACTAATTAAGGCTTCATGAAGATCCCATCTAATTGAGCCCCATCTCAAGGTCAGAGTGAACCTCTTAATATAGCTTATCGTTTGTAATATTTAACTGTAATAAAAAAATTGAATTTTGAAGTATAAAAAAAATTTCTGTTAATTACGCACGACTATAATTAAAATAAATCATTTTTTTTTGGATCTATGTAATTTGAGAGGTAAAAAAATATCAAATTGATTAAGCCAATTTTGACAATTAAACTTAACTCTAAATTCACGGGATCCTACTGCATTGATCGAATTAAAAACTCGATGAATAAACACTAGATCTAGGCTCTAGCTGGCCCTATTTCCATTAACGCTCATATCATTTTAGAGATATCAACTACTTTGTTTTGTATCCGCTCCGCTCCATTATTTAACGGAGGTATGATTTATTCATTTTAAAAAATAATAATAAATAAATCTCATAAATAACATTGTAGATCAAGATAAAAATTCAAAGAGACAAAAAGGACAAGTAGGAGAGTGCCTAAAGGCTCAAAATAATCATAAAAAGGAAGTTAGAAGGGATCCATCATCATCTCCACATGATTTTTCTATTCACTCTACCACATGAATTCCCCATTAATTTGCATGGTAGGTGCCCAATTAATAACCACATGAGAGCATCTATCTAGCTAATTAATGAAGGTGTATCTCAGTGAACTCTTAATTAAACAAACTTAATTTGTTTAAAACCCACCAACTTGACCTTGTATTCCAATTAAATTCAAATTCAATATTTATAAATCAAATCACCCACCACTTCATGTCTTGCAATCTTCTCCAACTAATAACACCAACTCTTCCCATGTTCATGCATGAATAAGTAGCCACTAGGATTCTATATCTCAACATCACCACCACCTTTTTTCTTTGTCCTTCCCATGCCCTTATATTCTAATCCCTTATTAAATTTCACAAAAGATTTATATATATATATATATATAAATTGATAAAAGTGATTAAACTAATTGACTTTAGATGTGGTCTTTTGATAGGATTAATTAAGCATGGTGATATATATATGATCAAGATGATAGATATTAAGTATTGAATTTTGACTACTTCATTACATCATCATTTGTGAAATCTATCCGCTTGTTATTATGACATAATGTAGAAGAAGAAAAAATAAAAATTAAATGCTGTTAGGTAAACCTAAATTAGGCATAAATCCAATCTAAATCAACAACCTCCACACTTGTCATGTATGAATCCTAGAACAAGATCAAGATTAAGTCCTTCACTTATTATTAACATCTTAATTAAAGCAAACTAGTGAAGAATGTATGGTAATTTCTTATTAACTACGCTTTATGTTTTTTTATTTGTCAAATTTACCTACTTCACAATTTTTTCATGGCAAATGGTCTTTACAACAGAAATAATCTTATTTCCATTCAATCGGCTAAGATCTTATCTTTGTGTCCACTGATGCTGCTTGGGATCATCTATCAGGTGAGGTTGGATTTGGTTTCATTATCTACACTAATCTTCACATTATATTACTTGCAGGTGCTGCTGGTGACTCTTGTACCTCACCCCTTTGAGGCTGAATTGAGAGCTATCTACCTTGCTTTGAATCACTACAACTTGAATGGGTGGCATCTGGACATTCTCTTCTCTGATTGTAGAAGCGCCATTTGGTTACTCAAGGATTTCAACAATGTTATGGCTTGGCGGTTTTCCAACTTAATTCACGACATCAAAAACTTAACCCAACATTGGACCAACTTATGCTTTGAACATCATGGAATCAAACACCATCGCTGATCGTCTAGCAAACCTCAAATCTCTCTTTTTGCTCAAGGCCATGATTGACCGCGCTGGCTCGAAGACATTTGCTCTGCTTCCTGTCTTTTTTTTTCTAGCTTTTTCGTTGTTTGTCTCCTTTTTCTTCTTGTTTAGTTCTTTGGAACTCAGTTTGAAAAACCTACTTCACACATATTAAGAAAATCAATTGAAGTTAGTTTTAATAAAAGTGGATAAACCACAAATTTATTAAAGAAAAGAGAACCGGGAAAACAAAGTACGTAGTGGCAGACAACAAACAAGACAATCTAAAGAAGAAGAATCGATTTCTCATCGTGGGATGAGAAAGACAAAGTAACGTGAAAAATAAAACTAAGAAGAAGAAGGAGAGTCCGGCTGCAAGTCGGTAGTCTGGAGACACGATCCAGCTCAGAGTGAAACAAGCGGATTACTCCCGAGTCGAATTAGGGCGCCATATCGCTCGTGAGGTCGATGGACACTGGAGCTCATGAAGTTTAAGGAGCGCTTTACCTTCTGAACAGCCTCAGAAGCTTCCAGTTGGTGGAGATCCGAATCTGCAAAATCAGGAAAAGAGCCATATTAGCAGCTTTTAAGAATTGTAATAGAGAGTGGTGCACATATTTGGTTGAAAATACGATTGTTGCGTTCCAACCAAATATTCCAGAAGATGGCTCTGGAACAGAGATCCCAAATTTAAATTTTATAAAAAATTTCATTACTTTCCAAAACTACCCAATTTAAAACTCCACTAGGGGGAGTATATAATTTAATGTTTTGTTGATTACTCTCTCAATTCCTGAATACATGTCATTTAAGGATGTTACACAAGAATTAAGGACAACATTAAATTATATAAACTTTAACATAAAAAACAACTAAATTACTGGGGTTGTTTGGTATTGTTTTTCTGTTTTTTGTTTTTGTTTCAATTTTGTTTTGTTTTTGTTTTGTGTTTTTTTTTGTTGCCAATTTTTTGAAAACAAAAACATGTTTGAATACAAAAAGTTGTATGTTTTGGAAAGCAACAAACACAAAAGCATAAAATAAAATATATTGTAAAATTTTGTATTTCTTCTTAATTTATATTTTTTATGATTTTTAAATTTTTTTATATTAGTACACGAAATTAAGTTGTATTAATAAACAAAGTTTTTATATATATATTTTTATAAAAAAAATATAAAAATAATGAGATGCCAAATCTTTATAAAATTCTATTAGTCATGACAAAAATAAAGGAAAATATGATATATATAAATCTTTTTGTGATAATTAAAAAATATTTAGAAAAAAAAACTGAAGGAGATTTCTCAATAAAAATATCAAATCTCTGATCATCTTTTAACTCGATTTTTCTAACTATCTTAAAAAAATTACAAATAAATCTCAAAAAAACAGATGTGAAAAAAAAAAATTTTAAGATAGGAAAAACCAAAGAAAAAAGTTATAAAAATTAGTTGGCACGTTTGTCTAAACCATTAATGTTTATGAGAAAAAAATAGTAATTAATGTCTTTAATTGGTTATGTTTTGGAAACGTTTTCAAAATAATTGAAAACATAAAATTTGTGTTTTCACTTTTTTTGAAACACATGGATGTTGTTTTCAAAATTTTTGAAAACAAAAATAGCTTACCAAACATGTTTTTCTTGTTTTGTTTTCAAAATTTGGAATTAGCAACAAAAACAAGGATTTGCCAACAATCCCAAACGACCCCTAAACTATATATATTTTGAAATTATGCATTTTTCTTGAGATTATAAATATTATTCTCTTTATTTATATAATTTAGAAAATTAAAGATGGGTAAAATTGAGAAAAAAACAATAAATATTGCTTTTGATATTATAAAACAACAATTTTTTTAAAATATTTTTTTTAAAACAATATGTATTTTGGAATTGAGGGATTATGATTTATTAAAAAATATATAAATAATATATTAAATTAAAAAAAATTATTTAATACTGTATAAAATTTTTTTAATGGAATAATAAAAAAGAACTTTAAAACATGATAAGTACAGAAGGTGGAGTTGCTAAAAACAGAGTGAGAGAAACAAGAGCGGCATGTGTTAATGTGTTTATATGAATATTAAAAGAAGTGCTCTAAACTTGGGGATTCCCAAGACATCATAAATGTGAGAAGATGGTGTCAAAAATGAGCTTAATTATTCATCAACAACCATAAATATTGAAGAATAGCATATTAGCATGGTGATAAGCCTTGGGAGTTGTGGACCATGTCTGTTTGTACTGTAGATGTGAACTTTGCTTCCAATTGAGATGGTTATTAGTACTAGTATCTTTTCCTTGGGTTTTGGAGAATGTTATTCATGTAGTAACATATTGACTGATTTTATTGAATTGATTTATATAATAATATTTTTGCATATCACTAATGCAAATGTTTAATTGAATATACTTATTCAAATGATAAAATTTCAGTACATTTATGATATCCTTACATATGTTAATAATTAATAATAATCCAATAAACTCCATCACCATGGTATTTAAATTTTAGTAAAACTTACTGTCCTTTATTCTTAAAACCACTAAATTGATATAATCAAACATAGTTAATAATTCAATAATATAAATGTACTTGTAAATTTATTTTAATAAAAAGCATAATAATAACTTTTCCTTGACAAGTGATTGAATAGAATTTTTTCAAAATTTTTTTTCAAGAGAAAAGTCAAAACCAACAATTATTTAGTCAATTGACATTGAATCCTCCACACAAGGTATTCATGTCTCACGAAGAAAACGAAGACACGTGTCATAAAACTTGCGTTAGTGCTACTCGTGTGTACTCATCGAATCCGAGGAGTAGGGTGTCGAAAAGTTTGCGTTTGTGTTCGTCATGTGTACACAACCTTGCCACGTAACTTCTCCATATTTATTTAAAAAACAACGAATATCCACCAACCAAGTGAGTATACACTGAATGAGCTTTAATCAAACTCATTATCACACAGTGATTGGATCATGGTGTCCATATTCAAAAGAAACTCAGCTTTCTTATCTTCTTGCCTCCACTTTGTTCATGGTGCTAAAAAACCGAAACCTCTTTAGAGCATGCCGATGACTTCTGTTGGCAAGTCTATCAAAATACTAAACATTGAAAAGAAAAGAAGAATCTGAAAGCTAAATAATTGCATTGTTATCAAAATTTGAAGTCAAAAGGACTTTGCCAAGATTGAAAGGAAAGATCAATTCATTAGAGATAAAACACACAGTACTGAAATAATACTCTTAAAAAAACTATCACAAACACACTGATATACGTTCACACCGAGCACTCGTATTGTTATAAAGATGCTCATCGACTACTTAGTGGTTACTAATTCTGAACAAAACCGGTCTGAGTTGAACATGCAAAACAGTTTGGTGCAATTTCAAAGATGTACAAGATTTTCTTTTTACCAAAAATTTGAACTTCACTAGGTTTGAAGCATCATTCCACCATGGCATCTTCAGTAGGTTTAGTTGCCGATTTTTCGCCTTTACCTGTTAAAAGAAAAGTAGAATTCATAAACTAAGTGAACAAGTATTTGCCAGACCAAGGGAAAAAAAGTTAAACGAGGTGAAACAGCATGCTATATAGAGAATGCAAGATCTTTCTGATTTGGTTGAAGAGATTTACTTCCCAAAAGCAGTTAGGCAAATGTGGTTGGATGTTGAACTTCTAAAATTTAACAGCTTAAAAAAACAAGATGAGAAAAATTATAGTCATGCATTTTCACAGTCAGAGTATGTCAATGTTGCCAATCTTGTGAACCACTCAAATAAGTCTGCATTATATATTACGTAATGTAATTCACAATTAACCATTCAGATAAGTCTCTGATTGTTTTACAAAATGTAATTTAGAAGTGAACCATTCAAAGAAGACTGCCGTTACATTGCATAATGTAATGGTTTGAAAGTTAACCATGATCAATCAAAGACCTATACCTCATCCAGTCTATGAGGTTCATCCCATAAGCACCTTAATGACATTATAGCTATCTCATAGTCATTTCTTGCAGGGGGGCAAAAATAGCAGCAATCAGTTGTTCTTTTTCTCTCGAAAATAATAGAAATGTTGTTAAATTAAGTTGGCCATTCGGCAACCTGCCTACTCGAATCCACTAACTTGACAACATAAACTCTGAATATTCGTTGACTAAATTAAATTATATATGTCACACTATAGTGACAAAAGAAATAAATAAATATTGTTTCACAATCCATAAAGACGAAGAAGTGGCTTAATTGAAACTAGCACTATGCATGCCATCATATCTGAAACAAATAATATAAGCATCATGTGTCATAAACATCTAAATCACAACAAAAAAAAACAAAAACAAAAACAGAGCATTATTATCAAGCATAAGATCAAAAGCTCTTACAATAACATAAATTCAAAACCACAAACTTCAGAAGATATATGTAATGCAACTTTAAAAAAGGGTCAAGAAAATTAACCTTTGCCTTTTTTGCCTTTGCCTTTGCGCTTTAATTTCTTGATTTTAAGTTTTGAAGCTTTCTTAAGAGAGAACTTCATTGGAGGCTTCTCACTGGTATTCTTAGAAGTCCCTAATGACAAGAAATTATCGTCACTCAACACTATCCAAAAACAAACATGCATAATCAACTGTTGAACTCAATCAATAAATCTACAGATTATAATACATTTAAGCAAGCAATTGCATTTACTAGCTTGGTTCAAAGAAAAAAAAAACTCATTTTTTTAAGAAATCTAAACCAAATTAATCTCTGGCCTTCTGTTTTTCATTGAAGATGTGATTTGGAACACTAAATAGACCATTGATTAGAAACAAAATCACCTTCAGAATCAGCTATTGCCATCTCAACATCATTCATTGTCACCAAACCTTTCTCAATCGCCTCCTTTTGATCCTGCAATTCCAAAAAAAGATGAAATTTTTTCAGCAGATAAAGCTTAAAAAAGGAGAATAAAATTAGAAAAGATGGGTTTTGAGAGATTTAGAATACCCTGCGCCATTTCTTCAGCAGCTTGTTCTTGCGCTTACCGGAAAGAGAGACAGACGACGCCCTCTGCTTCAGCTTCCCCGTTGCAGGGTCGCCATGAATGGCCCTTTTCCGCTCTTGATTCTTCGCCCTCTTCTCCTTGAGGATCGCATTGTACTTGGCCATGGCGTCTCCAGAGATCGAAATCCTAAACCCTAACGCCCAGTTCCAATTTGAGAGAGAAACCCTACTAAGCGTTGGAATAACTTATCCCTCTTTCCCCCTTGAATAGTGGAATAATAATAATTAACTCTTCTTCTTTTGTTTTTTTAATAATATTAAATTAATTGAATAATTTAATGCCAACGATCATTTGGTCTATTGACATCGGGTTCGATCCCCATCTTGCACAAAGTGAGGGCATGGTTCGGTGGTGAGCGCCGCTTCCCACGTGTTTGTCCCTAGGGTTCGCCTTTCTCTAAAAATAATAACAATAATAATAATAATAATTTAATATGATTTTTAGTTTTGAAATATTTAGGTTGGCAAATATGAATTGAAAATTAGGCGTGAGTTTTTGGAATTAAAATTTTTTTTAACAGAAAAAATTATATAAATTTGGTCAATTTTGCATGCAATTAATGCTGTTAAATTATAATTTTTTTAAAAAAATAAGTATAGATTTTATAAGTGAAATAAAATTTAGTATTAATTAATAGATTTATTTGATTTTTTAATTAAAGCATGTAGAAAGGGTTTCATCGTTTAGGGAAAAGAAAAAAGGGAAAGCGAAATTTTAGAACAATTATTAAACTAACATCGATTTGCAATTAATTACTAAATTTATAATATTAATATAGATTTAAGTATATGATCAATCCTTAAAATTAAATATTTCTCTAAAAAATGCTGATTGAACCTCTGATTTTAATTTTTATATCTAGAATCTTAGGCACCCATATAAAAAACACATAATTAATTTTATTAATATATTTTTAAAAAAATATTTTTTTATAATTTTTTTACTAATAAATGTCTGACACTTTTTTCTTATTTAGTATAGAGTTAATACCTTAAATAGACAATTGATTAATGAAAAGTTAACTTATTTTATTTTATGCATGTGATTAAGATTCAAGAAGTACTAAAAAGATTTAAATTAATTTATAATCTTAGTAAATTATTGAAAACAAAATAAAAAATATTTATATATAAATTCAGTCGGCAAAGCGGGACACGGCTCAATCAATATCCCAAGGCATTGATTGATTAATAGTCAACTCAATCAGACGGCCACAATTGATTGATGTGATTCAATCAAGTCGGCGCGATGTGTCCCGTGTGTTTCTCCTCGGGCCCACCTTTAAATCACATAATAATTCACACACTTCCCAACTTTTTTTTTTTCTTACTTAAACGGAGCTCCGAAACCCGGTAACCCGTTTGCATTTGTTTGGATACTGGTATTTCAAACCACGGGCGACAAAAAAAGTTTTTTTAATAAATGATTTTTTTATTCAATTTCATTGCAAATAAAGTCAATAAATAATTAATTTTTTTATTTTTATTTTTATTTAAAGGATTATTTTTTTAAAAAAATATATATATATATTTTGGAGGAGACAACCTCGTGACCATTCCTTCCTCTCTTCATCGCGCGCCAAAGAAAAGCTCCGCTTCCCTCGCGAGTGGAGAAGCGGTGATCGGACGCCGGAGGCCGATATCATGGCTCGGGAGCCACCACGGACGCCGGCGGACGATGATGCTGAGGCGCTTGCTATTGCCTGGCACGATTCGTCGCCGGCGCTTCCTCCGCCGGACGAGGATAGACCCATCCGTGTCTATGCTGATGGGATCTATGATCTCTTCCATTTCGGGCATGCTCGAGCTTTAGAGCAGGCTAAGAAATTGTGAGCTTTTCTCCTAATTTTTAGTTTTTATTTGTTTGTTTTTCTTATCCCTCTATTGCCTTTCTCAATCACTGGGAAATATTGAGGGTTTGTTTTGGAGATTATGCCTATGAGGTGTTTGAAATAGTAGGTTAGAATGCGAAATTGGTATGTTCATTATGCGAATGCGAAGCATAGTGGTGATTATTAGGATTATTTTTTGAAATTTTTTTGGTTCTAATGAGAAAGCAGGCTACAAAATTGTGAATTTTTCTCCCAATTTTTAGCTTTTGTTTCCTTTTTTTATGTTTTTCCTCTTGATTTTCTCTGTATCTGTGAAAAAATCTGGGATTTTCGGATGTCTGAATTTAAGTTAGCTGTTTGACATCTTGAATTGTTATATACTTAATTTTTTATTCATTATGCCAATTTATACATTTTGTTAGTACATTTTAAATTGTCTAGCTCTTGTTTGTGGTATGTCTAAGGTGAAAAGATTGTGATTTTTTTTTAGCTTTTGGGGTTCCATTGTTTTGTGGTTGCTGATCTGGGGAGATTGGCTCAATCATCATGTTTTGAATGTCACATAGATTAATACCTTAAATCAAACTTGCTGGGAACATGTTAGCTGTTGATCAAACTTTATGCTAGGTGTTTGATATTCTTTTCCATTGCGATTGACCTTATACCAAATTCATCTCGCTTCTGAATTTTTAAAATTTTTACTTTTTTTTTATCAATATTTGTGATATGAGATTTTGTATGGCCTACTTCATTATGGATTATATAGATCACTCTTTGTAATATCAAAAGCAAATGCTGTCTTCCAGATTCCCCAACACCCATCTGCTTGTTGGCTGCTGCAATGATGAAATCACTTACATGTTCAAGGGGAAAACAGTCATGACTGAAGCTGAGCGCTATGAATCACTTCGTCACTGCAAGTATGTATTTTTACAGGCATCTTTAAGATCATCTGATATAAATGTTTAGCTGCAAATATTCATCGCATGTAATTGCTGTATTTCTCATTGTTTTCTGCTCATCCATCACAGGTGGGTTGATGAAGTTATCCCTGATGCCCCTTGGGTCCTCAATCAGGAATTCATTGACAAACACAAAATAGACTATGTGGCTCATGACGCTCTTCCGTAAGATTGCTTTCTGTACAGTTTTAAAGTTATTGATCATAATGCAATCAGAAAAACTCTGTGTGTTTTGACCACCTTTTTATTTTGACTCTGAAAGTTTGATATATCAATTTTAGATTCACATAAATGGTTAAAGCATCAGTAGCTCTTCCTTGCATGATGAATTCTTAATTTCTATGATGCTGGAAATAGAAGACCTTTATGTTATTTTGCATCTAATCTTTGTTTCCATTCTACTAATAAAGTATTTTCATGTTGCAGATATGCAGATGCAAGTGGAGCTGGAAACGATGTCTATGAATTTGTGAGTATATTTATGGAGGTTTATATGGTATTACTTTATTTAACTACAAAACAGGACAACTACTCTTTTTGCCTATTTATTCTTATGTTAGTGGATCTATATGTGTAGGTCAAAGCCATAGGAAAGTTTAAGGAAACAAAGCGCACCGATGGTGTTTCTACATCAGATATAATAATGAGGATTCTTAAGGACTATAATGAGTATGTAACACGTAATTTAGCTCGTGGGTATTCAAGGAAGGACCTTGGGGTGAGCTATGTGAAGGTATAATAATATCTTTTACTGTTTTTTTCTAGTAGCAGTAGTAAATTAGACCCCTTAATTCTTCCTTCTTTTTTTATTTTTTTTTTAATTTTTTTTTTAACTTGCTTTGATATTTGAGAAGTGTCTTCTCATTGTTGATTTCAGGAAAAGCAGCTGAGAGTGAATATGGGAATAACTAAATTGCGCGCCAAAGTAAAGGAACATCAAGAAAAGGTGTGTTAAAAAGTCATTAGATATAATTTCAAAATTTAACTTTTATTTTACCTCGACTGTCCAAATGTGGCATAACATAGCACTATATAGTTAAGGCTTCACAGTGAACTTTTTTTAATTTTATGTTTCTGGAGTGCCTCATAAACAGCAATTAGATCTCTTCTTTCTCAATTACTTTAGGTGAAAGACTTCAATGTAGGAATTTAGATCTCTTTTACTATTTCTCATGCTATCCTTTCTGATGGTAAAGAGGATTGACATCCATGCCTCAAGGATATCTTACATGCAATATGTGGCATTCTGCAGTTGCATACAGTTGCAAAGATTGCGGGAACACATCATAGTGAATGGGTGGAGAATGCAGATCGCTGGGTTGCGGGTTTCCTTGAGAAGTTTGAAGAAGGTTGCCATATCATGGTAAGTCTTCAAAAGATATTGACAAACTTGCTAGAGTTTGATATATGTTGTTATTGTGATATTGAAGAATGAGGCCGCCTTGCTTGAACTCCTTCTAGCTAAATTTCACCCTGTCTGAGCCTGAGTTTTTTACTAATATTTTTTATCTGTCAAATTTTTGTAATAAGAACCTAGCTTCTGCGCCGCTAGGTAGGAATAATGGAACCTGAAATTTCTAAGCCTACTTAAATTGACCCTGATAGGGGTTGTTTTACTAATGCCAACAATGAATATGTTGGAGCCGCCTATCTTCTGTTTATTTATTTTTACCTATTTTTCTCTTCAGAGGCATTTAGTTAGTATACGGACAGTAATTAGTTTTGATCGGTGACAATGCAGTCTCCATAACCTTCCTATCTTCATATATTCATAGTTCTACTGATTTTTGGGTTCCTTCTTTATTTTTCCTTCAGTTGCTTGCACTAAGTCTTCTTGTAATCAAGATTTTCAGTTCTCTATTCATGATTATCGATACTTTCTTGACAGGAAACTGCCATTAAAGACAGAATTCAAGAGCGATTGAAGAAGCAGCTGAGCAAGGAGATGGGTTCTAATCTTTTGGAGGAACCCGAAGCTCATGGCGATATCTGAATTCATTTTTTGACATGAAGTTATGCTAAGTCGACCGAGAGGTAGGTATAAACATTCTGTTGTTATCTTAATGCAAACACAAATCATGTTGTTTACTACCCTCTTTTCCAACTTCACATCCTGAAGTCTTTTTTTTCTTTTCTCTCCTATCCTACAAGGAGTGTTATATCCATTATAGAAATTAGTAGATTGGTTGGAAGATCGTCTTATATTCGATCTCCTTTCTATTTTTTTCTACCTTGTTCATCAATAAGATGCTCTGTTTATCTTCATATGTATGTTTCATGTAATGAGAAATTTATTCTTTCCTTAGTTTTTGCTTCTCAAATTTTTAATCACATACTTTTGTATTCATAGTGTGTTATTTTACACATTGAGCAAAACTTAGATAAATTTAGCATAAATACAAAAGAGGATTACTTAAATTAAGGAAATAGAAGGTAACAAGGATACTTAAAGAAACCACACTTGGAGACATTGTTATTTGATTGATGTGGGGTTCTCTTTCAGTGAAAGCAAGATTTTGCTTCAAAGAAATCCGATAAAATCAATATCAAATGCAATATTATTTTAAAACACTTACGCTTAAGATGAAAAAGATAGAAAGACTGATAGGTCTGGATTCTTCTGATGTGATTTGTGCCTATAAATTTAGGTGGATGTAATTTTTTTGTCATTTAGTTCTCTAAATTTTAATTTAGTTTGAGTTGATGCCTTTCAAATTCATTGTTGATTGGTTATATATATATATATATATATTTTAAACTTATATACATTTTTTTTAAAAAAAATAGAGTTAAATTGTCAGGTTCAAAGAAAAATTACTTGCACTAAAACTATTTGGTGTGACGTGCGGAGTGACGAGAGTTCAAATTCTTATTGAAGTAGTCCATATTTATGCGCCATAGAGACGAGTGTTTGTCGTTCTTTTAAAAAACATTCACTTGTATAACTTTATTTATTTATTTATTTATTTATTCTAGTGAATGAGATGTTTTGTTTTGTGTGGGTATCTTTGAAGTTGAAATTAAATTTAACCTTCCTAATAACAACGACGTGAATGACAACAAAAATTAGACACAAAATATAATTTCTAGCAATTTTTTTTTTAAGAAAAACTCAAAATTTTGGAAACCACACTCTTTCTCACAGAGCTAAATCTTCATCCAATCCTCAACACACTTGGTCCCCAATCATACACGAGGCCCAATACGTAATATAACAAATCAAACTAAAGTTTTATTAATTTTTAAAAAAACAAAAAACAAAAAACCAACACAAACATAACCGAGAGCCTTTTTTTATTATCTTTTATCATCGTTTGATAATTTCACCCCACTCCTGGCGACCTTAGTGAGCTCACGTCAAGATTGGGCCAGCTCGCTTAATTGAAGGTTGGGTCGAGCTCAACGTGGTCAAGTGAGGTACTGTAACGAGCGATGTTAAATAAGAGTAAAATTGAGAGGACAAATAAAGAGAAATCAGTGTTAGCTTACTAGTAATTATCTGTGTTTGTGAATTTTTTAAAGATGTTTATTTTTAAGAGGTCAGTCAAACCACCATAATTAATGCATATCTATACTTGTTTATCCTTTACTTTATCACATATCGATTTTATAAAAAAAATAATAAAAGATAATCTGCTCGGGAAAAAATAAAGATCTATCTATAGCTTTCCAGTGTAAAAAGATGGTGTGGGACATTTAAATGTCCTAAATTTAAGTTCACATATTATTGGGTGAGGATGTACGGACTAAATAATTAATTCCCAGTCTGCGCCTATTTTTAATTAACTGCGCTCGTTCTATTTATAAAAAATAAAAATAAAAATAAAAATAAAAATAAAATAAATAAATAAATGGTAAAATGTTTAAAGATTAAAAAAAAAAACAGGACTTTGTGATTTTGCTTTCCTTCCCGCAAAAAACCAAATAATGAAAGAAAATCTATATTCTTCTTCTCCACTGCTCTCTTCTCGTCCCTTTCTCTTCTCTCGAGCACACGTCTCACTCCTCCAATGGCTGCCATCGCGCCTCACCCTGTTCTCTTGCTTCCCCGTCACTCCAAATCACCCTCAGTCCCATCACTACTCCATTCTAAAGCACCCCACCTTGTTCTCCCTCAGAACCCCACATCTCTTCTCAACTTCTTCCCAGAAGATCCATGTCACCCAGCTCTGACAAATCTCTCCCTCTTCTCCTACCCCGAGCTAGCTCTTCTTCCCCTTCTGATGTTTCCGCTGATAAAAACCCCGCTTTTGGACTTCAATCTGTGAGCTTTTCCTTCTCATTGTTCTTTTTATGTGAATACTTAGTCTTGGTTGTGTTTTCTTCTTGGTAGTTTGTTGGGGTTCTTCATCTTGTTGTTTCGTTGGGGTTAATCCTTGCCGCTGATAAGCTGCTCAAGCAGGCTTTTACCGAGGCGGCTATCAAGTTCCCAAGTGCTCTTTTTGGGATGTTTTGTGTCTTCACTGTGTTGATAGTGTTGGATGTTGTGGTTCCAGCGGCTGCCATGGGTTTGATGAACTTCTTTGAGCCAGCAACGTTGTTTATCCAGAGGTGGCTTCCTTTGTTTTACGTTCCATCTTTGGTGGTTTTGCCGCTGGCTGTGAAGGATATTCCTGCTGCTTCTGGGCTTAAGATTTTGTTCATATTAGGTATGTGCACCATTTGAACTAAACTGATGGTTAGTTGCTTAACTTGAGCAATGGTGGTGAAAGATGAGGTTGAGAGTGGATAAATTGCTTTTTGGTGAGTAAAAGTCATCTACTTTTTTGGAGAAGTTAATGATGATGTATGTCTAGCGGTCTTGTATGAGATTTGGTATAGCTTAAGTAAACCTATCAGTTTGAATTCCTTTAGAAATGCAACTTTGCTTGAATATCTGAAAAAACTTCAATCTTTTGAGCTTGTTTGTCCTAAACTCAAAGCTCATCTTCGAGGCTTTGAGGAGTTTGTCTTGGGAACTTCCTTATGTGTTATATGATTTACTGGATCTTACTTCCTGATGTTCTCTTTTAGTGGATTGTGCATGAGTATGATGATTTGGTTACCTTTTTAATTTCCTTTTAGTTGGAGGTTGGCTGGCTTCACTTTCTGTTGCCGGGTACACTGCCATAACAATTAGAAGAATTGTGAAGACAAAAATGATACCTGCTGAGCCTATGGCGAGGCCTTCTCCATTTTCAAACATTGAACTTTGGGCTTGGACTGCTATTTTTGTTTCATCACTCGTCCTGGCATTTGTAAGTCCAACAGCACTTGGAACCAGCGCAAGAACATGCCTTCCCTTCCTTCTTGCTTCTACAGTTCTGGGTTACATGATTGGTATTGGGTAAGGTGTTTTATTCATTACAAAATCAGAAAGGATCTGTTCTGTTAGCCATATATATATATATATATATATATTAACTTTCTTAATTGTCGATCTTTGTGGGTCTTGCTATTCAGATTACCAGCTAATGTCAAGAAGGTCTTCCATCCAATTATTTGCTGTGCCCTCTCTGCAGATTTGGCAGCACTAGCATATGGGTATTTCTCCCGGTCTGGAGTGGATGCTGTTCTAGGTTTATTACGAACCCACTCTATGTCCAGCATTTGGTTCTTTTCGATACAGAATTCTTCATGCCTCCTGTTATATAATTGTACCTAGTTCCATGATCTGAAATTTAAGACGTCCCTTGTGATTTTAACCTGCTTACATTTTAAAATTTTAGGAAGAACTTGATAGTCCACATTAAATTTTATCACTTAAATCTTATTACAGTGGGGTTGACACACATAAAACTTTATGTGCATTCTTTTTGGCTTATCAATGGTGATGTTCTGGTTAATGCCTTAATGGTCAGCATGCTTAGAACTAGACTTCCTAATAATAAGAATAATAAACTTTTCCTACAACTAGGGCAAACTTTTGCATAATTAAGGCTGATAAATGACTCATCTAATGTTAATTCAATACTTGAAGGGAACATATTCTGTTGTGCATTCCTTTCCATGCTTCAGAGTTTTTGATTTTTGATGTCTTTGTGACTTGCTCCTTCATTGATTGCTTAAGGGTCTTGCAGGCAACTACCTCACAAAAATTCCATCAAATCCTGGGGCTGGTGATATTCTTATGGGATTTTTGAATTCAGTCATTATTTCATTTGCCTTTGCAATGTTCAAACAAAGAAAGGTAACCATGTACGCCTAATCTCGCCATTTTTATTATGCTTCCTTTGCTTCTAAGTTTTACTGTGGGATTTGTGTGATTTCTTTTTGGTGAACTTCTAATGGCTTAATGATGTTGCATACTGTTTGTTCAGCTGATCAAGAGGCATGCGGCTGAGATATTCACATCAATTGTCATTGGAACTCTGTTCTCTCTCTACTCGACTGCAGTCATAGGCCGTGCAATTGGCCTCGAATCAAATTTAACCATATCAATTTTGCCAAGATGTATCACTGTTGCATTAGCCCTCAGCATAGTGTCCTTGTTTGAAGGTACACCTTTGATTATCACCAAGTTCGCAGGCAAATGTTTGATGATTTGAAACTTAATACTGCAGTCAGTTCCTTTGCAACTACAGTTAATCTTGTTAAATTATTATCTTATTTCCTTGTTTGTGGCTGAAGGTGTAAATGCATCTCTTACTGCTGCTGTTGTGGTTTTAACTGGTCTTGTTGGAGCTAATTTTGTACAAGCAGTGATGGATAAACTTGGGTTGAATGACCCCATTGCTCGAGGAATAGCGACTGCTTCTAGGTACAACTTGTTAATCGTTTTACACACGACGAAAAACTAGTTCATGCTTGTCGAATAACAATGTCACTAGCCATCTTAGTTTTACATTAGTATTCAAAAACTTCATTAATTGTCCTCATACTTAACTCACATGTTCATGGTCAACAGTGCTCATGGATTGGGAACAGCAGCATTATCCGCAAAGGAACCAGAAGCTCTTCCTTTTTGCGCCATTGCTTATGGTCTTACAGGGATATTTGGTTCACTCCTTTGCTCGGTGCCCGCCGTTCGGCAAAGCTTGCTTGCGGTGGCTGGCTGAAAGCTCAACTCATTTTACTGGAAGCTCAATTCATTTTACTGATCACTCTCCTTATTATGTTCAACATCATGTCTGCTATATCAATGTTATTTGATCTCTTGTGGATATAATCTTCTCTATGTACTCATTGAAAGCTCAATCTTCTTTGAATTTATGGCAGAAATTGCAGGCCTACATTGAGGCCTTCTCTATTATTTATTTATTTGATAAATAAATGTCAAGTGCTCATATTTTTAAAAAAATCGGGTGCACAACCACGAAGAAAACTCAATAGACATGTGTCTTTACCTTGTGAATTTTGGGGTTTAATCTCGAGTTCTCCATAGAATGAACATTTTACGTAAAAGATCTATATTAATAGACTAGAAAGTTGTTGATTATTTAATGAAAATTTTGTTGTGATCATTGGTAAAATTTGTTTAAATTTATACACTTTATGTTTGTTTATTTTATTTATTTATTTATTTATTTATTTATTAGCAAACTTTCATTCTT
>NC_052486.1:23465203-23532136 GCF_009730915.1 Dioscorea cayenensis subsp. rotundata | reverse complement strand
TTTCGGCATGTATCTAATCCAATAGAAAGAGATATGATGTTATAAAATTAAATTTTGTATAATAAAATATATTTATTTCACAAATCACAATCCCTTGGTTTTAACAGCCCATGTCTTATATGTGCATGTAAATTATTAATTTATTTAAAAATTTGAAATCTTATGGTGTTTACTGGGTGCTGTTTAGACAGAATAATAAGGACTCCATAAATTTATATTAAAGCCATAAATAGTGTGTTATCATGTTCATTTCATAAACTTGATTATAAAATAGGTAAGTGTATCTTTAAAATAATAACAATTTAAAATTATATACTTGCCTTATATATATTCTCACCGTATTAATAAAAAAAAAAAATCTTATACAAAATATTCTCTTTAATTTTCTTTGTTATTGATCCACATCTAAACCTCAAAATAATAATAAAATAAAATGCTCAATTTCACACTCAACATTATCTTTTAATAGTGGTTTCACCTTCAAGATAAATTTTTTTTTTAAAAAAAATTTGTAAGTCATTATAATTGATAAATTTGGTACTATCTATTCGTGTTAAAAATCTTTAATCAAAAACTACAGAGTGCATGCTTAACTAAGTGTGGGGACCCATCAAGCCACGTCGGCAGAACAGGATAAGCAAAAGAGCTCCCTAACACTCAGCCGCGAGAAAACGTAGTCAGAGATAACGGAACGGAACGGAGTGGAACGGATGGTGGCGATCCCGTTTGGAATTTTACCGACCAAAACGAATATTCTTTTCTTTTAAGAGCTCCGCCATGGCCTCCCTCCTTCTCCTTCTCCTTCTCCTTCGTAGTTTGAAACCCTAAAAGTTCCCCAATTTACGCACCATTATAGAGATATAGAGATGGGGAGGGGGTTCCCGCTCTCCTCCAGGGAGGTGGCATTGTCCATGAGCATTGTCGCTAGCTTCGGCTTCGGCCTCGGCGCTGTCTATCTCTCGATGCCCGCATCGGATTATAGCTTTCTCAAGCTGCCCAGAACTCTGGAAGATCTCCAGATTCTCAGGTCTTTTAGATTAGTCTTTGCCATCTCTTTTTGAAAGATTGTTGTTGTCTTCGTTTTGGGGATTTGCCGGGTTTTTGTTTGAGAGGATTTATTTGGGGAAAATTACGGCTTTCTTTCTTATGGGTGCTTATTATTTGGTTTGGATTTTTTTTTTTTGGGCCAATTTTTTTTTTATTTCTCTCTTTTTCTGTTGTTAATTATGGATCTGGTTGTTTGTTGGATTTGATTTTAAAATTGTCTTTTATTTTTCTCTTGTTTGCGATTCATCAACTGGGTTTTATATGATATTTTGGTGTTTTTTTTATAAATTGTTTTGCTACTTTGGTAAATTTGGTTGCACATTGTGATTTTGATAAATCTAATGAATGAGTAAAACGATTAGATCTAGATATGCAGCAAAGCTTGGATCTTTCCCTGCATGATATGATGGGAAGATGGTTTTTAGTTGGCATGCAGATCATCTGTGTATTATTGAGAGATTGATGGTTTTTGGAATCTTGTGGCTATGTCTTGCACGGGCACAGTATGAGCATGTGTTTTTTTTTTAGTGCAAAAGAGAAAGGATGATACAATGGGTAAAGTACAAGAAAGAGCATGCATTTACCAAGAATATTGAATGCCTTCTTAAACATTGCTCAACTTCATGGCAATTTGTTTCTTTTTTGGTCATTGGAGTAATGCCATGCTTTGTTGTTTATATATGTGTGTCCTTTATTGGATATCATTTATGGAGCAGACAAGAAAAATATTGCTGAAAGATGTGGAAGAAGGAGTAATCAGTAGATATTATGATGTCTTCCTAAGAAATTAAGAGTCTGAAGGCGTGTTTGTTGGGAGATTTTATTGAACATAAATGCTAGTGAAGCTACTTGATTTATGTGCCATGACTGCGAATGCAAAGCTTTGAGTATTTGATGCTGAGTTATCATTCCTTGTCCCTGCAACCCTGCAACTTCCAAAAATCCATGTGCTTTGTATATATTTTTTTATATGTGACTGTACTTCTTATCAATGCTACACTGTTTATAGCTTAAAATATTGTTAATGAAGATGGAGTGTGTTCTGTAGATGTATCTCTTGTTAATGCTTGTCTTAACTAACCAACCATGTGATATTGCACTGCTTTGATGAAGCAAAGAATAAATAGCATGCATTTACCCCTTTCTTTTGTGTCTCTGTGTGTGTGTGTTCATGCTGTCTGATTACAAATTATTTTCGATTAATCAGCTTATGTATGACCTTTTCCTTTATATTCAATTCATAACCCAAACCACAATCATAAAACACTGTAGCTTGCTGATAATTATGCCCTCCTATTGTTATGTTTGTTCTAGATATTGTGTTCTTTTATGTTTTTCAAACTGTGAAGAATAAGTGCCTTACCGCAGGCTAATTCTGAATTTTATGCAGGGATCATCTTGAAAACTACACTAGTGACTATACCATACAAGTCTTGGTTGGCTACTTCGTGGTGTATATCTTTATGCAGACCTTCATGATTCCAGGGACTATTTTTATGTCCCTTCTTGCCGGGGCTCTCTTCGGAATTGCTCGAGGTGTAATTCTGGTGGTCATTGCAGCGACGGCCGGTGCATCTTCTTGCTATTTTCTTTCGAAATTAATAGGAAGGCCACTAGTACATGCATTATGGCCAGACAAGTTGGGTTTCTTCCAAGCTCAGGTGAACTTCACCGCCTGATTTATTTGATTGTTAATTTTGTTAAGGAACTGTCAAAGTTAGCAATTTCAGATGACCTTATTAGTAAGTTTCCTTTGTGTGCTTTTTCTGGTAACTCTTGAAAATCTATTGTTTCAGGTGGCCAAAAGAAGAGAGAAGCTTCTGAACTACATGCTCTTCCTTAGAGTCACCCCTACACTGCCAAACACCTTCATTAATGTTGCATCACCTATAGTCGGTGTGCCTTACCATATCTTCTTCTTGGCAACCTTCATCGGTCTCATCCCAGCTGCATATGTAACAGTCAGGGTACTTTTCACTACTTGAACATTCAATTCTAATGCAAGTGCACACACTAGTTTGCGCAAATCATCTTGTGCAAAGCATCAAGAGTTCTTGTTTTTGGTGCAGGCTGGCCTTGCTCTTGGAGAGCTAAGATCACTTGGTGACCTCTATGATTTCCAGGCCGTCGCCACTCTTTTCTTTATTGGCATTGTTACTGTCACGCCGACACTGATAAGCAAGAGCCAGAACAAGAATGTCGATTAGAGGGATTCTGATAGAGGATATGCACATAGAGCTTTCATCAGTGGACGGGGCTGAACTGATGAATTTGCTCAAATAGAGATACCAACGGAGAGCTCGAGGTATTGATATCAACACACCTACCTGTCATGAATTCTAGCGTTTATCTTCGAGGTTCCTATTCCGACTATCAAACAAAGTGAACATGACCAACTGAATTACGTGCTTGGTTTCTTTTGAATATTTCATTTATGATTGTAAATTCTATTCTCTTCCTGTCACTCAAACAAATCTTTCAGTTAAGTTCAAAGGAAACTGACCAAATTCTACCACACAATTCAGGAATGAATGCATGTATCAATCAGGCAAAATTCTCTATTATTTCTTGGAAAAATATAAGTTAAAGTCATTAGTTTATAAGAACACATTTATAAAAAAAAAGGTCTAATCTTCTCTCTGGAACAGAACAGAAAATACAACAAAAGAGACAACAAAGCTACTTTTACAGTCTATAAATGTAGAATTCTTCAACCTAGTGCTTTCTTGCTTTCTTGTTGCGCCGAGTGTTTTCAGGGGTGCCACCTTCCTGTTTGCGTTTCTTCTGAAGTTTTGCCTTCCGGGCAGCAACTGCAGGCCGCTTGGTTTTGCTAGTTTTCTGCTCGGCCCGACCAGCTTTGTTAGCTTCATTCTTTGTATTCCCTGTTGGACGTCGGGGTACACCTGTCTTCTTTAGGACTCCCGATTTACTGGACCGTATGCCTTGGTAGGACAGGGAAGCAGCTTTTGCTTTCGGTTTGTTGTCCTTGCTTCCTGGTGATGCTTCACCAGAGCTCAAAGCCAATCTCTTCGGTGGCGAGTCCTTTTTCGGCCCAGGGCTTTTTCTCTTTGATGGTGTGTTTGTTGTCAGCGTTTCTGCCTTGGCATGGCAAACTCTCAGAAGGCGATCACGTATCTTCAAGTTTTTCTGTCTAACAACCGTGTTGGCAGCATCCTGCAGCAGAATAACTTGATCATGTATAATAAGTGGAACCAGAATGGATTCATGTACAATTATAAAAGCAACAACTTTGATTCCATGTGAAGATGTTCATGGATGAAAAATATGACAACTCCTACCACACAAACAGTCTGTCACTGGAAGAGCTAGTAAATAGTGAACCTTTTCTTTGATGTTCCACAAAAAAAAAGTATCTAATTGAGACAATCTCATGGAAAATTAAACAAATTCCATGTCCATATAACCAAAATACTTGACCTGCAATTTCATTTTTTATTTAGTAGCCACTAAAGGTGCATTTAATTATCTACAACTACAGAAACAGAAAATATAGATTAAACTGTAATGGATCAAATGCCAATATTAAATGACCTAGAAAAAGCAAGTTAAGAAGAATTGGCAAGCATACCCTTGTTTTAAACAGGACATAAGCAATACCCTTCCCTAAACTTGTATTAGGATCTCTGATCACTCGGACAGCTTCAAGCCCAGAATCTGATTGGCTAGTACCCGAAAATAATCTATATAATTCTTCATCCTGTCATCACAATACAATGGAGAATCAGACAATGCACTAACAAAAATAAAGGATGAATGCTTTGTTGACAAACAAAACAAGTAAATCACCTTCACATCAAATGGGAGGTTGCCCACAAAAACAGTCCTTTTCCTATCATAGAGCGGTGATGCGCCTTTCAGTTTCTTACGAGGGGGGCATGCCATGTCCACACGAATATGATTACCTCCAACCTATTATGAGCATCAGCAAGAATAAAGGACATCATCAGAGTACTCATGAAGGCCAATAACCTGTTTTAGTTCTCATGGTTTGTGATATACTCTATTCTTATAATATGCAACAACATACCTCCGCCATATTATGAGACAAAGCAGCATTTGCAGATTGCTCCTGTTTGAAAACAATATACGCATGTACACTGCAAAAAATGGAGACAAAAGAAGATGCAAAGAGATATTAGAGAGGTGAATCATCAATCCTAAATACGTAAATAAGGCTCCAAAATGATAGTATAGAAATAGTTGTAACTGCTAAGAGGCACAAATAAGTATTTCTATTAAATTTAACCTTTTCTTTCCCACATTCCTTCTTTGACAAGTACTTAGAAGTTTCTATTTACATGCTAATGATCTCCGAAAGTCATAAAAAAATAATATACAAACAATAAAAGATTGGATAAGAATATCACAAGCAGTGAAGCGATATAGAAAGAGACAAGTACGCAAAAGTGTAGCTAGTGTAATCATTTGTGTTCTAGAAGATGGACAAACTGCAATTACAGGGTATCACAAATACATGAGATGCAGAAGCAATTCAAGAACAGGTTTTGCAACCCATATGAAGTTTTAAAGAGAATTATTGCAAGAATAATCACATTGAGAATGAATATGAAGGTCCCAAAAAAATAGGAATTAAAGGTTTCATAAAAGTAACCTAACAGAAAAGAGTAGCTCTCTGTACCACCAAGCTTGACTATGCAGGATCATGATCCTTTCCACACTTATTGAAAAAAAAAATTCAAATTCTTCAATTCATTCTCAAATACTTCATTTATATTTTTTACACATGCATTTGCAAGTGATAAAATGACTAATATCACACAACAAATAGCAAAAACAGAACAACAAACACCATACCTGTCAACAGACTCATTGATTTTCCCCTTAATTACAGCACCCTTCCGAGGAATTTTGCTCTGTGAACAAATAAATCCAAATAAAAATAAAAACAAGTAAAGAAAATTTCACACAATTTCATAGGCAATAACAACAACTGCAAGAACTCTTGAAGAAAAACAACAAAAAGAATTTTTTTATTCAATGAAAATTATACAACTACTCACATCGAGGAGAGGTACTGATCTAATCCTCACGGACTCAATCTCCCCAAACCTCCCGAACTCCTTCATCAACGCTTTCTTCTTTGTTCTTAACGGCAAGTTACCGACAAACACCGTCCTCAAAAGCTTCTCCTCATCATCAAACTCCTCTTCCTCCTTCGGAACCACCATGTCCTTTCACCAAGTCCGAAGCTTTCCTCTTCTCTCCAACGGCAACAACCTTCCCACCATCCCCAGCACCATCCTTCTCCTCCACCACCTCAAGTCCCTCTCCAAGCTTCCGCCTTCCATACTTCTCCTCGATCTCATCCCTCTTCCGCTTCCTCCTCCTCTTCCTCGGGCTCTCCTCCACCACACCAGCATCCCCACTCTCCGGCTTCTTCTTTCTCTTCAGAGATACCACCGCATCCGATTCGTTCTCCTTCTTCCGCTTCCTATCAACCTCGGGCAATGTAGCTTTCAAGTCCTAACCCTAATCCTATCTCCACCGGCTTCGACTGCAGCGCCAGAGCTGGAGGAGGAGTAGTCAGAAGGGGACCTAACTGAGGTTTCCGGCGAAAGGGATTATCGACGGAGAAGAGGGCTTGAAGGGCGCCGGCGGAGGATGCCTTCTTCGCCATTGCAAACGAGACAACGAATTGGGAGAGCAAGGAGGGATTTTTATACATTAGAACTGAATCAACGATGAAGTAGTGGGCCTAAATGGGCCAGGTACTTATGGGCTTGTGATTATTACAAAAGCCCATCTCGTAATGATCTATCGATCGATGAAAAACAAATACCAAGGTAGGATGAACGGTGATGAACAACTGGATTTTGGGCCAAACTAGAGCGTAGTTTTATGGGCTTTAGGCTCAATTTATAATTAATGGGCTTTAGGGCGCTCGGATACTAATGGGCTGGAGACTAATGATCCACATTCCAAGAGGTAAGATGATCTTACCATATCCCAAGGTAAGATGAACGGTGATGATTTAATAAAAAATGGGCCCAATTAAGAGAAAGCAAAGAGGATAAGGGCCGATATTTGAATTAATGGGCCTGGGCTGATGATCGAAAACACACATCCCAAGATAAAATGGACGGTGATGATCAACTTAGGGGAATTGCCGCCATTCCTCTTCCTTCATTCCCTCGTGATCCGATGAAGACCCAGTGTTGAGATGAGAACCGCTCTGAAGAACCAACTCTCCCGCGCCGCTGCCATCTCCACCGCCTCCTCGAGCTTCAACCTCTCCGGCGATCGATCCATCCTCTTCTCCAGATTCGTGAGTTCTTTTCTCTCTTTTGTTGGATCTTGTTCTCCGTTTTTCGCTGGTTCTTTGGGCACTCTCGCTCTGATTTTTGCCTTTATAATCTGTTTGTTTGTTTGTCTCATGAATTGATTGGATAGGGTTTGTTTTAATTGCGATTATCATCTTTTTTTTTCGATTTCTCGAGCTTTTGTGGTGGGAATTCTTTGCTTGCTATGATTTTCCTTGGTTTTCATTGCTTGATTTTTGTGGATGGGAGTGATTTTATATGATGTTTACTTCTTTCTCATATGGCATGCAGTATGGAGGTTCGGAACCATTGGCTGAGAAAGTGGAAGCTGTGGCAACTCCTAGGTAACTCACCTGTTGAGCTGAAGCTTTGTCTTGTATTGGATTCAAAATTTAGTGACTGTAATGAGAGATGCGTAGGCTTGTATCTGATTTTGAATGTTTTTAGATTATAGAAATTCTCAAGTGTTCTTCGTGCTCCTTGATGAGGGGTTCCCTGGGATCAATTTTCATGTGTTTAGTCTGTTATGCATCTTGTTATGCTGCTTTGTTTGAACTTAGAAATATAGACCTTTGTAGAACTGCATTGCGCTGTTGTTTTCCTGGATTGGCAGATGGTTCATTATGCATCACTAGAAAGTAATATGGGTTTTTTTTTTTGAAATAAGGAGCCCAAAGGCTATTTTATTGAAGAAGAAACAACAAAAAACAGAGCCAGCTAACAATTACAAAGACAAAACCAAAAACAACAAAAGGAAAGCAAATAGAAGAAGACTAACAAACTAGAATTGAAAACCAGCTATATTGAAGCTTTTCATAATTCATTTTGGAAGATCCCTGCCATGATGAAAAGGAGTAAGGGTGTGAAGATTTCTGCCATGTATAGCCAGTTTACTGGCTGGACTAATCCAATCCTTGGGTACATGATGAATGCAAGGATTGCCCGCCATGTTGAGCATGGAACTGATAATCTGGATCCACTGGTTAATGCTCCGGTCAGGTATACCAGTAATAGATTGATTGCCGGTGAGAATGTGATGGATATCCTGGTTGGCAGTAAAAATGTGGTGAAGATGCATCTGTTCTCTAATTGTTGCTTGAAGGATGAGGTGGATAGCTTGGAGTTCAGCCATGATATTGGTATTAGCAATGATGGGGCCACAACCTGAAGAGCTATGATATGGGGTATTTTTAACTAGCTATCATTGTGGCCTAGCATCTCATCCGGGAAATATGTCAAGGACATTAATTTGGCAATTGTATATTCTATAGTCTGGGACAGCTCAACCAAATGTTGAATGTTAGCGTCTATAAAAAATTATTTTTTTTTGTTTTTCTTTCAGTGGGAAGTCACTAATTTTGCTTGTTCCTGTAATTCTTTCGTGGCTCTTAAGTTGAAGCCATTACTTCACTTTTGTGACTAATGGAATTTATTTTAGATTTTTTTTTTTAATTTCTAATGGCATGAAACTGAGATGTAATTATCTTTTAACTTTCATCTTGTTGACTGGACAAGCTATGAAGCCGCCTTTTGCCTTTTTCCTTAGATTTCAGCATGTTAAAATCATCATTGTTCATTGTGGCTGATAATTCTTTAGCTTACAAGGGCTCATCTGTTCAATGAAAATTGAACCATGAGTCATTGGGTTTTTATGCAGAAGTACCTTTGATGATTCCTTTGTTTTTCTTAAAATTTCACTTTGTACAATTCTCATTATTGCTCATCTGATCATCCAGGGATGCATCGGGAGTTTCCTATGGAATGGGCAGGGCTCTTGCTGTTAGAGGTGTTGTTGTAAAGGATAAGGTTTATCATAACTTAAAATTTACTGAGCTTCAAAATCTTGGTGCATCCACAGTAGGTTGTGTTGAGGTTTTGCATTGATTTTTCTTTGCTGAAGTTGTGATAATTTCTCAAATTTCTCAGCTCTAAATTCATGCCAGTTATTCCATTGTGCAGAACATCTTTGTGGCCTTCCATTTCATGTGAGAGGAAATGCTGTTGGTGGAGCTCCAGAAATTTCAAAGGCTCAATTCAAGAAAATTTTAAATCATGTATAATCCTTGGCTATAACTAAGATATTTTTTGAGGTTCAGATGTCCCAAGAATTCTCAAATCAGAAAAAAACTGAATATATTCTAATTAAGGTGCAACATTCTTCTTTTCTGCTTATACATGTTTTCTTTTTATTCTAGGTTACATCTCACCTTTCTTCAATGTCAAGTTTGTTTGTTCAAGATGGGGCTGTGGGTTCTTTCTCAAAGTGTGATGCGAAGGTCCGTGTCATAAGTGATAGCTCCTCCGCTGCTTTGTCAGTTGCTAATATCCTCTGGACAACATCCAGCAGAGCAATTTCCCATGATTCTTGCCCTGTGACAGTTTATATTGCTAGTTCTATAAGGTAATTTTCAGTTTTTACACAGTTTTTGAAGTTTGGAAAATTGGATCTTAGATACATGCTAAATGGAAAGATAATATTAGATGCTGGCTTCTCAGAAAGTCCATTATTTTGGCATTGTCACCCGGCCTTCCAAATTTAAGAACAGAGATACTTATACTCAATGAGCTTCAACAATAAATATTTGATTTGCACTTTCCTTTTGATTGTATCTATTTATCCAATTCATTGATTGCATGATATGACAGTATAGACTAACAGTTTCAAGCATGCAATTGACTCATTTCTTCATCTTCTATTGAGCAATGTTCAAACTGTTATGTACACCAACTTACTGCTGTTAGTGAGGAAGTTTGATGATCATCGTAGGCAAACCTATTTGGCAATAGATCAGAAATTATTAATTTAAGAACCACTAGAAATCTTGCTCACATGAGGAGCCGGATAATGAAGGCAGTATGATCAAAAGAAAATCATCCATGCTATAATTGTTATGGAATTGCTTTCCATGGGAACTGACCCAGGCTTGCATTTACCCCCTTGATAATGCAGGTCTAGTGTCGGGGACACTCTTGGCCTTGAGGCATCTCATGGGTGTGCAGCAGTTGATATTGAAAGTTCATCCCTCATATTATGCGGTAGAACTTTCTCTGACACTAATGCTGTAAAAAAAGCTCTCGGTGCTTTGACCGCACCTATAATATCTGCTAGGGGAGGCATTCCTCTTTGTGGCAGGTAGTAATTCCTAAAGCTCAAATATTCCATGTTTGTTCATCCACTTCACATGCCGATGTTACCTAGTCTGGATGCAAATGCGTAGGCTTCTTGTTGCTGGTGATTCTGTTATTCTGCTTTTCGGTCTGGATGATATTTTAGAAAGGTGCTCAGATCTCTGTGAAGCACTACTGTCATCAGATGCAGGTGTTGTTTGGTCCTCTCATGGAATTGCGCCATTCTTTCAGTCTGGAGCTTTAGCTAGACCAAGTTTGTTAAAAAAGCCAGCATGCATAATCTTTGCAACATCTGATAGGTATGTGAACACGGAATGATTTCTCTGCCTTTGTTTTTCAAGTACTCCTTTTTTTGTCATGAACAACAGTTCTGCTGTTTAATTTACCATATGAAAACTCACATTGACTTCCTTTCCTTCTTAACTAAATTTATGTATTGAATAGAAGGCTTTTCTTTGAGTTAAGGAATAAAATTTTAGAGCAATTAACAATTAAGACAATGTAAGCAAACCTTCCCCTTGCAATATTAAAGTTGTTATTTCATTTGCCTCCTAAATTAAAGGTCAAAAGTTCTAATCTCCTCACTCAAAGGTTGAGGATTTGATCCTATGGCTTGTCCACCCAAAAAAAAACAAAAAATGAGACTCTTTAAACTCATGTTAGACCCAGTAATTCGGCTCAAACATTTACTTGCAGACTGTATGCCTGCGTGATTGCTCTATGGGACAGTCCATTACGATCTTAATCTATTAGCTTTTTGAGGTTGTTTAATGCTTTGGTTCACAAAAGAATTTGCTAGGGAAATCACCTTTTTGTTGGTGGAAAAATTCTTCTTTATATGAAACAAAAACCATTGTATGTTCCGAAACAATTGATTTTGCTGGTTTTTCTGTATAAAAAGAAAAATCCTAGTTTGTAGGCTTTCTGTCTCAACAGTGTTCCTGTCTAATTTACTTGTTCTTACAGTACCGGAGCTCTTCCTTTGCTCTCAAAACTTTCTCCTGGTCAAGCTGCCTTTCACTTTTTGGCTGGCTATCAAGATGGAAAGTTTCTTCCTGTGTATGACAAAGGTCCCTCACCCATTGATCCACTAGTACTTGCGAAGGTCCTCTATTCACAGGTCTGTATTGAATACTTCATTCTTGTTATTGGTTTGGTAGCGCACTAATTTATCAAGTAGTTATTGGTCGACTTATAGTAGTTGGTTTTTCGGCGTGTTTTCACCTGTCTGTGTACAGTTAAAAGATAATGGCATTCCGTCCTTCTTAATAAATATCAGTCATGGCGGAAAGCATATACCTTGTGAGTTTTGAATATTATCAACTCAAAGTTGCCATGTCTCTTATGTCACATATGCTAACTTATTCTATGATTCAGGCGGCGAACTAATTAAATTGGTCAAGTCAACTTTATCCAGTGGATTATCAGAAAGCAAACCGGGGGCAACTTCTGGTTCCAAGGGTAAATGCAGGCTTACAATATTTTACTCTTAAATTTGTTATTGGCTCAAATACTAGACACTTTTTTTTCTTTTTTTTTCTGTTTCTTCACAGTTAGAGATCTAAAAGGGAAGTACAAGAGCTTTTTATCAGGTAAATTCCAAGAATTACCAAAGGAATTCTCTTTCTGACAACTCTGAAGCTGCAACATTTTTGGCTGCCAGATGTACATAGTATACACTTATAGTTTAATGTTTCAACAGTAATATGTTTATCAGTGTTTCATCAATGCTATGTCTTTGAGCTGCTTTTCAAATTGGTTCCCAAATTTCTTTGCTGATTGTTTGATTGCGTTCTGCTACTTGTTTTTGACTGTTTTCATTTTTCCGGCAAAGATTATTTTGTGACTTTATTTTATTTGAAACCTCCTATATCACTTGGTGAAGTATCCAGCAGGGGGATGAATATGTGACCATGATGTGTTTTATTGTATTTGGTGTTTTGAGTAAATGAATGGTAAACAACGCAACGGGACAAGCTTTTCCTCAGGGTTTTCTCTGATCTTATAATGGTATAAAGCTTTTTGGATTACTTTCCTTGGTAATAGCTTTATAAAAGTTTCATTAGATGTTGTTTCTCTCTTGCTATCTCACTATCATCTTTGAATTCTAACGTGGACTAACAGAAACAAACTGCACAGTCATCTTGAAAAAGTATGGATTCCAGTCAGTCATAAAGAATAAACAACAGTTAATGGTTGGTGTACTAATGCCCTTCTATCAATGATACTTGTTTTAACTTTGAATTAGATTTGTATGATGGAATTGCTGGTATTAGACTATTAGCCTTCACCTCAGACCAAAATATAGATGTTAGATTCGTCATGTTAGCTTAACACTGGCGCCATAAGGCATAAACTCTGCATTAATGCTAAACAAGTTTCTTGATATTGTAATCATTTATGTATGATTTGACTAAAATAAGTTCCCACATGAACCTGGATCATTCGTGGTACTAGTGAACCACAAAGAGCCATTTATGATACATATCTGCAAATGTGTGCCAAGTACTTGAACACCTGCCTCCAGCCAATCTACAACTAGTTCTGCAACCCATCCCAACAGCCTCAACATGAGTTGAATAATTTTCCACACATCTGTCTGTGAACAGTGAATGTATTTATTCTGGTTCTAGTTGGGCCAGTTCAGTCATCAAATCAGATGAAGAGCCTTTAATTATACTAGTATATCGCTTGTTATGTGATATAGTTATGATGTGCTTAAACATCCAATGGTCAAGGAGCACTTATTGATAAACATCTTGAGTATGGGTTCATAATTTAGCTTCTCTCCTCATTGTCTGGCGGCTCCATGTAGAATAAATCTTGTGGTTCTGAATTCAATTATGAAATTCTTCTTTATTTATTTATTTATTTATTTATTTATTTTTTTGTGGTGTGTGTGGTTTTCAGAGCATATTCTGAAAATCTGTTGAACTCCATTTTATATATAGGATACATACTAATTACATCTGAAATTGATATGACATTATATCAATCTAAAAACAGTTAGCTTTTTAGAGCAAAGGGTATCCCAAGGGGAGCTCATTTCTAACATGTCTTTCCATATTTTACTTCATCTGTTTTATTTCTCATTTTTATTAGTTTAATTGAGTATCAATCACATGTTGGATAAATTTCTTGAAGAAAAATAGATGGTCTCTCACTTTTGTTATAAATCTTTGATTTTTGTTGATTCTGATCTTGGATTCTTGATCAAACTGTTCATATTTGACTTATTTATTAATATTTTGAGCTAAATATTGGTTCAAATTATTTGTTTTTTTTTCATCATCATGTAAATTCTACTTTATTTTAATGCTTACTTCTTGGCACCATGCAACAACACTAGTCCAAACTGGCAACTTGCTAAGTTTAGACCGGTAGCCAGTGAGACCATCCTTCTCACCAAACCTCCCATCAATGTTCTCAATCTGCCAATCCATTTAGCCAACAGCCAACCCCCTCCCACCTGTCTTCCTACTTTCTCTTTGAATGCTTTGCACACCCCCTTCCCTCCTGTCCTTTATATACAAGCACTTATATCTTAGCATCTTCAACCATCCTATTTCTCTCTGCACACCTTCATTTCTGCATCCATAGAATGAACATGGGACCAGATGAAGGCCAGTCTTGTCACAAGACTGTCTGTGTGATGGACGTATCAGGTCCTCTTGGCTCATCACTTGTTGATTGTCTTCTCAACAGAGGCTATTATGTCCATGCTGCCACCAATAACTTGCATGGTATTTCATTATTGTTCTTAATTTTTCCTTTGTTATGCTACTGCAAGTTTGCTTTCAAGTTTTGGTGATTCTCACTGTGTATTTGACTTTGTTTGTGATTGTTCTTAGGTGCTTTGCATGATCTCAAGGGGTTGCCAATTGACAACAACCGGCTAAAGCTCTTCCGATCAGACCCGTTTGACTATCAGAGCATCGTTGATGCTCTGAAAGGTTGCTCTGGTTTGTTCTACATGTTTGAGGAATCAATCTATGATGTAAGTCATTCTATTTCACTCATAAGTTCATAATTTTTAGAAACTAGTTATTGTATTTAATGTTTGCTCCTTCCAAACGTTGTTAAGGCTTACAGTTGTGTTTAAGTTGGAGTTCTGGAACCTATCATTTGTCTGGCTGGGTACTTGTTCCTTATTCCAAACAGTGGAAAGATTTAAGAGTTATAATTGAGTGAGTTCTTAATTTGGTTCCTGGTTGTTTCAAAGCCAACTTTAGGCACATCTATTAATTAGGACCACACGGCATTGATTGAGACACCATGGATGTTGAACTCCATTTTGGGGGAAGTTATTATTTCCCGGGATCATGATCATCTTGTGTGCCACATAGAATAGCAGACAGCAAAACTATTGAATTTATGCTTGACAAATAAATTTTTCCAGTTTTGATGCTTGTTTATCACTTCAATGCTTTGCTTACTCACACACATCATGAGGGACAAGTGATCCTCTAAGCTGACAATTTTGAAGCCTTTCTCTTGGGTTGGTGAAGATGTTGGAACTTTATTTATTTATGTTTTTATTTGAGAAAGGAGAACAGTGTGCTCATAAGTTTTTCTTTATGGGGCCAATACTCTTTGTAGTTTCTTCTTGGACAACACACTCAGAGTTTCTTTATCCCTTACACAAGCCATAGACTTTTCTTAATTTCCATAAACTTAAGTTACTTAGCATGTGAAGTTGATGGTTTTGAATTTATGTATTCCCTTGTTATCTTCAACATAAACATATCTAAATGTGACGTTGATGGTTTTGGATTTTATTTATCCTGTTGGCGTCTTCAACTATATGACACCATTTTTTATTCTCAATCTGTATGTCATCTTAGATTTTTAATATCAATAAAGAAGAGTTTGTTTGACAAGCTTAATACCAAACATATATCATTTATGCCCTGAAAAACTATGCTTGCTATTAATTCTAATGTATAAAAAATATAATTTTTTCAGGAGTTCACTGCTGAAATAGAGGTTAGAGCTGCACTTAATGTGTTAGAGGCTTGTGCTCAAACTGAAACTATGGAAAGGGTTGTTTTCACATCATCGGTGACTGCTGTTGTGTGGAAGGAGAAGCGCGATTTAGACACCGATGTGGATGAACGTAATTGGAGCGATCCTGAATTTTGTCGAAAATTCAAGGTATCAAATATTTCTATTATGATCACCAAAATTAAAATGCCTATATAACATTCAACCATGCTGATTGCCCCAGCAACCTGCACTGAATTATATTCAATATTGCTTTACATAAGTTCCAACAAACAATTTTTTTTCCATGTTGAACTTTTCTATGCCTTTGAATTCTAAATAATCTTTTTTACTAGAGAAAGAAATCCAGGTCAATAGATATAATTACAAGCCACCTTCTAAATATTCGGAAGATGAGTTGACATATATACCCTTCTTACTTCATTCACTGATACTTTATGCAGTTATGGCACGCTTTAGCGAAGACTCTAGCAGAGAAGACTGCATGGGCACTGGCCATGGACAGAGGAGTAGACATGGTGTCGATAAATGCCGGTCTTTTGCTTACTGGAGGCCAGCTATCCCCGGAGAATCCTTACTTGAAGGGTACACCGGAAATGTATGGAGATGGAGTACTCGTCACAGTCGATCTTAAGTTCCTTGTAGACGCTCACATTTGTGTTTATGAGAACTCGTTGGCCTTTGGTCGATATCTCTGCTTCAATCACACCGTCTGCCGGCCGGAGGACGCTGTGAAACTAGCCAAGATGCTTGTTCCCTCTTCCCCTGCCCCTCCTCCAAGGTTTCATCCTTCATTGGCATTCTTGTAAATAACATGAATAATTTAGGCCATTTAGTACTAATGATGTATTTAAACTTGGTTGATTGCAGTGATGGTTTGATGGTAATCCAGCAGAGGATTCAAAACAAGAAGCTAAACAAACTCATGGTTGACTTTATTGATGAGGTACACGTGGACGATTAGGAGCCGTCCAAATGGGGTCTGCCAAAAGATGGACATTGTGGAGAGAATTTTTTTTGTTTTTATTTTTTTCTGCTTAGTGTTCTAAACTATTATTATATTTGCCATTTGATTGAATTAAAATGTACTGTAAATTGCTAATATCCAGCTCAATCTGGAAATAAAATGAATAAATGGATAAATAGTACATGTATAAAATTATCTATATCCTATTCCCATTATTTTTATTTTTATTTTTTTAATAGAAATGAATAAATTACTATTTTATCAAAAAGAACAAAAAGCATAAATAGATAAACCCTGGAACAAACAAAAGATAGAAAAGAAAGAGCTATATATCAGATGAGAAACTGAAAAGCAGTCACTAGAGGTGAAGTAAGTTCAGAAATAGTTACACAAAACAAGCACATAAAACATACAAATAACAAAATAAGAAATAAGTTCAGAAATAGTTACACAAAACAATCACATAAAACATACAAACAACAAAATAAGAAAGATGAATAATTGAGAAAATGAGGTACACTTTCTGGTATATGAGGCTTTCTCAGCTGACAGCAAAAGTGGATCACTTTTATATGGAAGGCGTGGTCGGTGAGCCACTGTGCTCTTCTGATCTAACGTCCAAAAAGTCAAGTGAGCACTTGAGATTCCGAATGGAGTCCAACCAGATTAGTCCCAAAAAAAAAAAAATCTTCAATTTTATTTGCATCCCATTTGATTGTTGAGATTTATTTACTTTACACCCTTGTTTATCTGTCTCAATATATATATATATATATATAACATTCTCAATCCAATTTTGACTTAGAAATTAACTTATCAATTCTTGTAATTTGTATCTTATAATTTCTTTATTAAAAATAAACTTTAAAACCTACCAGGTATGATGATGTTTTTGGCAAGCACAGGAGAGAAGAAAAAAGCTAAAACATAAAATTATAGAAATATTGACCCTTTGAAAATTCATAATTTATTTATTTACTTCTTTTATTTTCCAAGGAATTAAATGAAAATTATGTGATTAATTCAAACATTCCATGTGCTCATAATTAATTCAAACTTAAAAACAAAACACGTATAATAAATGTTAATTGAAAAAAATGAATCAGAAAATAATCATGTTATTAAATTAATGCAAAAATTAATTCAACGTTGAATGCAAACCATCTCCCAAGATGGACCCAATTCAGATCCCAAGGACTTTGACAACCCAACAACCCAATCACAACCGTCCAATTAAGAAAAGGTGTCTTGGGATCAGCACTCGATGTGAAACGCCAGAACATTCCACATGGAGTTAGTATAACTGTATAACAAGAGAAACATTGGTTCCCATTTGCCGGACCACCACATTAATATATATATATATATATATATGACCAATCACCAATGCTTGTAAATATTTTATTTATTACTGCAACATGACATGATAATGAAATCTAAAATCAATACTTTCACATGAAACGTCTGGTTGTGAGAGGGCATTTAATTCAATAATTTGATCCATTAAATCCAAAAAACAAGAAGAACTTTTGCAGATCCAAATTACGATTTAAATGTGCTTTTAAACACTGCTATTTTTATCTATATATATATATATATATTTATATTCAAAGAATAAGGACATCAATGCAATTATAAGAAAGTAGAGGGTTAAAAATGATAGACAACAAAGGACTCAAAAATGGTTTGATTCCCAGAATACCCCTGGGAAATTGATGGGCAAGATGGTAATTTCAGATACAGCAGAGTGGGAAGTTTCTTGGATGAAACCAAGGGACCAGTACGGTAAAGTACTTTTCTAAAAAGACAATAATGCCCTTGGATGTGGATCAGAGAAGTCAAGCTTAGGGTTATTTGAGGAATCTCAAGTTAACAAACAAAATAAAATAAATAAAGTAAAAGCTTGGCAAAGGTTGCAATGAGACGAGAAAGTGTGAAAAAAAAAGGCAGGAAACATGAAAAACTTTTTCGTGATTGAGTAAAGAAAATATATGTCAGAACAAGTCACATGATCCCATGGCTCACTTCTTATTTTTTAATTATATATATATTGAATTCGTTTATTGAGTTCAGAATTAATCATTTAACTATATATAAAAATATAAATGAGGAGCTTTCATCTAAAACATCTTTATATTTGAAAGATTTGAAATTTAGAAAACGACTACAGTAATTATTGGATAATAATCCAATAAATACGATCCATTTATAGACATTATTAAATAATAATAAATTTTTATAATATTTATATAAATAATAATCGTTAAATCATCATCTAAGGATTATAAACAAACATCATTAGTTTTAAATCATCTGCCAAAATGAATTAAACTCTCTCTATAATAATAATAATAATAAATATCACAAAGTCACACATATACAATCGAGAAAACATCATATGTATATGGATTCAATCATTCATTTAGTCTGATGAAAAAGAAGCCAATGCCCATTGATCATACAGATACGAGATAGTGAAATAAATGTATGCAGGATACACCTTCCATGAGCTTTTACTACCATACAACTCTACAGACCATGCAGTGTGTTGATACAATCATCGCAAGCATTAGACGATAAACAACCGATGATAACTTCAATGATCAACAAAAATCGATAGAATACCTTTAGTGAGCTTTTTTTCATTTTTTTTTTTTTTTCTAATCTTGTTTACTTGTGGTTGTTCTTCTTCTTCAGAAGGCTGCCGAACTTCTGCAGCAAAGGTTTCTTCTTCTTTTGTTGTTGCTTGGTCGGTGATGTCGATCCATTTTCCACATCTTCTGATGGTAATCCATTAGTTTGCTCAAAGCTTCTGGTATCTGTCTTTGAATCATTGTCATCGTCGATTGATTCGGCCTCATGTTCCCTCTCCGGCGACAAATCTTTGTCGGTAATTTTGCAGCTTTCCCACATCTTAGGTCCGGCATTGGCTGCCGCTTCTTCAGCGTATGCATTGCCCTTCTCTTCTTTCGGTATTGATTCTTCTCTGAAGAACTCATCAACTTTCAAGTCTTCTTTTGCCATTGGTTTTTCTGTGTCTTCCTTTGGGATTTCAGCAGCATCGGGCAGTAGCTCATATTCCTTCTCACTCTTTGAGAGCTCAAACTCGCAATTTTCTTCGTCCTTCTTGGCTATTGCATCTGCAAGCAATGCAGACAACTCTTTCACTTTCTCTTGAGCAGCTGCTTCTCTACATCGGAGCTCATCATTCTCTTGAGTGATACTTTGCACTTCATTCTCTCTATCCAATAACTTTTCTTTCAATTGCAAACTCTCAGCTTTGGTTTCCTCAACAGTCTTATTGGCAATGCTTAAATCGGATTCAGCTTTTCTTAACTTACTCAGAAGCTCAACTCCCTCGCCTTTCACAGTCTGTACTTCAAGTTTCGCTGCTTCTAGGGATGATGCAGCTTTGCTCATTTCAAGTTTAATGGCTACAATTTCTTCTTCCGATTTCCTCACAGCATTCACAAAACTAGATTCTTTCTCATCCCACTCGGCCTTCGAGCTCCGGGCTTCTGTTTCATACTTCTCTACCGAGTTTCTTAGGCAAACGACGTCATATTTTGCTTCATCAAGCTTGACTTCACAGCTTTCCTGGGTGTTCTTCAAAGCCAATTGCAGCTCCTCTATCTGAGTGCGACAGCTCTCAACCTCAGCTTGCTTCATCAGAAGCCGTTCTTGGGTGTCCCTTGCTTCCGCAGATGCTTCATGCAATGCTGAAGTCAGGCCTTCCATCGCCCTCTTCACTTTCTCTCCTTCCTGGCAAGCCATCTCGAGCTCATTAGCCAGTTTTTCCTTTTCATCCGACAAGCTTTCCATATTTGAAGCCGCTACCTTTTCATTGTTCAGTGCTCGCAACTTCTCTTCTTCAACTGTTTTAAGGTCAGACTTCAAAACTTCAACTGTTTTCCCTAATTCCACTGCTTCTTGCTTTGCTAAATCAACAAACCGATTTGATTCTTCAAGATCCTGTTTGTACATTGCCACCTCAATTTCCAAAGACTCAACTTTCCCTTTAAGAGCACCAATTTCAGATTCTGCATCCTGCAATGAAGCATTGGTGTCCTCAAGCTGTTTCTGGGCCGAAGCAAGAGAATCAAGTGAGGACTTTTCAGATTGAGTAGCCTCATCCACACGAGATTCCAACAACTCTGCCTTCTTCTTCCACTCATCCACTAGATTACTCACCTCCGATTCGGCTTTCTTCACATCAATTACCTCAATTCTAAGCCTTTCGATCAACGCTTCCATCTGCACCAACTTCTCTTCAGCCGCCTTTGCTTTCTCAAGCTCTTGCTTCAAAGCTAAAATCTCCAAATCCAACTGCTTGACCTGTTCCGCGGCCTCACTGCTCTTACTCTCCAGCTTAGAATCAAGCAATGCTTTAAGCCGATTCACCTCCCCAGATAAGATCTCCACCTTTTCAGCATTGATCTCGGCAATCTTCATAGCATCATCGGCATGGCTCAGTGCAGTGTTCTTCGCATCGGTAGTCATCACAAGTTCATGCTTCACCCTCTGGAGTTCCTGAGTAGTAGAAAGCAATGCCGAGACATCCATGGTGTGCTGGCTTTGGACATTTTCAAGCTCCTTCTGCCACTCCTCATCCCTCTTCTGAGCCGCTTCAATGCCAGCTTGCTCAAGTTCATCAGCCCGGAACTTCTCAATCTCCAACCCCTCCTCTGCTTTCTTCTTAGCAACAAGAGCTTCTTGGAGCTTCTCATTCGCTTCCTCGGCCAATCTCTTCGCATCCTTCAATTCCTCAAGAGCCTGAGTTTTCTCTTTTTCAACCAATGCAAACCGCTCCTTCGCCTTCTTAAGATCATCCTGAACCGCATTGAGCTGCGCTTGCAACTCCGACGCCTTCAACGGCCGCGATTGCTTCTGGAATCAAGTTTCATATTTCAAAAAGACCAAATTTAGCATTAACATAAACATTTTAGGCAGAATTTTCAGTTCTCTTACATCCGGTGGAGTGCTGCTCATCTTTGTCGCTCGGCGTTCAACAGCAGGCTTAGACTCAATGGATCTCGGTGATCGATCAATCGAAAGGCGCGGAATTTGCATTGGAGAAGGCAAATCAGAGTCTGTCTTTGCCGATCCTGCCCTGCCTATTTTACTAACCCTAGGAGTTGCAGGTGTAGTTTTGTTACTTGAAGCTTCAGACAAACCAGATCTGATCAAAATCCAAGCATTAGAACAAACAAAAATCAAACCCAAAGAGATGTCAAACACACATCCAACAGTGACATTCTCCACAAAGTACTCAAATTGCCATCAAATTCACAGAACCTTGAAACATCATACAAATTCCACAACAATCACAGACAAAAGGGGCAAAAAAAAAAACCCTAATTTAGTAACAACCCTACCATCACAAACAAGTTGAAAACCAGATCAAGCCCTGGATTGGGCAAGGGAACTCATTAAACACAAATAGATAACAAAAAGGAAAGGTGGCATCTTGACAATGAAATCACAGCAAACTATAACACAACAAGCAGATCAAACCATCAGATACCAAAATCAGATGCAAAAAATACATGATAAAAATCACAACTTTAAGGCGGAAAAAGATTCAGATCTGATAAAACTCAAAGCACTTACTTAGATTTGGAGCCCAGCATTGTTGCCAGATGAGATTGAATGGAATGAATACCCTAAAATGCGCACTGGAAAATGAAAGAGAAGAAGAATGCTCACTTCCTCTTTGCTTTCTGTAGAGAGAGTGAGAGAGAGTAGAGAGAGAAGAGATTTATGATGTTATGACCAAAATAGCCCTGGTTGCACTGAAAGAGGAAGTGGGGGTATTTTGGGAATTAGGTTTATTTACCTTTAATGTCCGTACTGCCCAAGTGATTATCTACTGGTTTTCCCATTATGCCCCTGGGAGACATGAAGAAGGTGAATGGTTTTTTTCTTATTTTTTTATATACAAATTTTAATAATATTTATTATTAAATATTATATATATAATTAATGTTAATAAAAAATCAATAAATAAATCATGATTTTTTTATAAAAATAAAAATTTATATATTACAAATAGAAGGTATTTGTCATATCTTATATTCAATACATGAAAATTATATTTTTTTTTGAATTAAATTGTAATAAAAACCATTTTTACAATATAAAAGTGATATTTTATTTTCCACCCAAATTAAAGTAGTATTTTATTTCTCTCAAATTAAAAATTGAAAGTTAGAATTTTATCAACGGCTCATCTAAATTATATATATATATATAGATATAAATGAATAAGCTGCATGTATTTGTCCATATTTATCTAATGTTTGTGTGTGTGTATATATATACTATTAAAAAGACCTCAACAGTGGTATTAAAAATTTTGAAAAGTTTATGTTAAGTAATTTTGATATTGGTCAATGGGTTAGAAAGTAAAAACACTCTTTTGAACGTTTTAGTTTGGTCATGTGGTTGAGAAGTTGCTTTAGAAAGTGTTGCTCACTTTGGTTGCATGAAAGCATTGATTATGAATTGGATGCTAAGATTTGTCAATCTATTGTTTTTTAAAGACTTTTTTATTATCTACTTGTTGGAAAAGGTTTTTTTTTTAATTTATATTATCAACAAAAGAAATGAGAGATGGTTGGGACCTCTATGTTAAACTTTATGGCTTTTTCTTTTTTTATCTAAAAAAATTTGTAATAATTTGGAATTATGTTCATGAACATATATCTTAAATTGTTTTGATGAAAAGTCTTTATTTCCTTTTTGTATCTGGAAGAGTAATTTATTTATTATAAAATAAGTCAATGAATTTTAATTTAATATATTATTTTATGTATGTGTTAACGTGTAGATCTCGCACCATTGGTATTCTTTTTCAAAGTCTTACTGATTCTTGATATCAATAAAATTTTATACATATACACACACATTAATTACTCTGTTCAATTCTTTCAGTCATCTTATTTTCCAAGAAAAAATATATATATATATAAATAAATAATAAATACAAAGACATCTCAAAATATCATAAATACATAATTTTTTTTGAGAGCGATCATTTCTTAAAAGCTCTATTTTATTTTTCTCATATACTTGTCGACTATTATTTAATCTTGGTTTATGTATTTACTCGAGGTCTTCTGTACTCTATTTACATTATTGATGAAGAGTGATGAGAAATTCAACTCCTTTAGCAGGGCTATACTAAAATCAGCTCTTGCACTTCAACCTGCAACACCAATTGGGAGACATATATAATTGAAATAATTACATATACATAAATATATATTATATAAAAAAATTTAATTTATCTATTTAAAATGGATGAAAAAGAGTTTCAAGAAGGAGCAGAGGGGAAAATTGGAGAGGCAAGCAAAGAGAGCTCAAGATATTGAATGTAAGCCGATAACGGAGACAAAGCCGGAGGAGGAGGAGGAGGAGGAAGGTGACGGGGAATGGGAGCCAAAGGAGGTGGCCGTTGCTTATCGGCAGCAGGAGGTGGGCCGCTGCCGCCGGTGAGCTGTTGTACAACAGTAAGGAAATCATCCTTATTGATATTTACAAAGAAATCAGAATGGGTAGGTTTCTTGATGGATTTTCCAAGCTTGTGAATTTTGAGATTGTTGTTGTTGTGATCATGAAAATGGACTTGGGATTTAGTCATGTTGGTGGTGTTGAAGATGTTGTTAATTAAGGGAAATGAGGGGGAATTATATAGGGATGAGAGGAGTGCTTGTTGGGCACGTAAATGCGTGTGAATTGCATGTGAATGCATTGAAATTTTTTGGGATGTTTGGACTCGGTCTGGAGTTCTGGACTTTTGATGACGTGCGTGGTGAAGTTATCAATTCTAATTTTAATTTATTTATTTTAATATAAATTAAAATTAGATTAAATTGTTTTTTTAAAACAGTTTAATAAAAAAGGGAATATATTTGGGGTGAGAGAGGCTCGAACTCTCGACCTCAGGATAACTCAGAAGCTATGAGACCTACGCGCTAGCCAACTGCGCCACCACCCCTTTGGTGTGATGTTTTACTGTATTATAGAATATGATATAATTTTATTAAACAAGAGGAATCCAAAGATTATGGGCTTTTTGTTGTGAGTAGAGATATTTATTATTTACATAGAAAAACAACCCGGAAAGATGAGATATATATCACAGAACAGAAATAAAAAAATGTTGGTGATTGTCTCATTATGCCATTACATACATGTTTCCATGCATTTCAAAAGCCCAAAACAAACCAAACAAGGACCAACTTTAACAAGACATCAGTCAACAAACAAACAAACAAACAAACAGCCCATATTAAAACGTGGCCTCCATCTTCGCCCACACATTCCTCATTCCAAACCACAACATATCCTACTCTTGTCACTAGCCAATCTAAACAAGATATTCATTCCTCTTCTTCCTTTTTCCACATATAATACCTATATATATATATATATATATGTATAGAATATAAAAGGAGAGAGAGAACTAACTGCAAAAACGCTGCAAAATCTATACACATTTACATGGAAGGCATCTAACATAGTAGCATATCCTAGTATACAATAACAACAACATTAACACCACCACCACCAACAATAACATCATCAGTAGCAACAACAATATTAATAAAAGTAGATATAAAAGCCCAAAAAAAAAGGCTCAGAGGCATGAAAAATCTCCAGCTTCGTAAAATAGCTCACTGAGTTATTAGATTAGTCGCTGATGATGATGATGATGATGATGATGATGATTAGAAACTACATATATATATATATATATATATATATAACTATATATATATAATATTTTCTCTACCGATGATTTGGCGGCTCGGCTACTTTGGAGTAGAGGGCGGCGCTGAGCTGCTCTTGAGTGTAGGCTCGGCTAAGCATTCGCACTGTGGCTTGCAGTATCATAAGCTCTTTCACTACGGACACGCTGGCATAGTGCACGTCAAGGTCCAGCTCGCGCAGAGCCGCCATGAGCCAAGCCGCTGGGTGATTCCTTTTGATGCATTGAACCCGTATCATCGCTTCGGAACCGAGGATTTTGACCTCGATCTCGACACCAATACACCTGGCGCCTCCTCCACCGTTCATCATGGACTTCATCTCGTGATCGGACGACCGAGCAGAGGTTGGGTCGTTTTTGACGGTTTCGATTTCGGTTTCGAGTGCTTGTTTCTCGGTTTCTATGGTTTGGAGCTTGGAACGGAGCTCGTTGATGTAGGAGATGGCGTCGCCGAGGAGGGAAGCTTTGTCCATCTTCGACACGTTGGGGACGACGGCGCGGAGGGCGTAGAACTTTTGGTTGAGCTTCTCCCGCCGTTGCCGTTCGGCTTCGACGTGGTTGAGGGGTTCTTCACGGCCGTTGGCTGGTTTGCGGCCGCGTTTGCGTGGACGCTTCTCGGGTTCGACCACTACTGGGCTGCTTTCAACTTCACGGACGGATGCTTCGAGATCGGAGTGGTCGGAATCGCCGCCGCCGGTGATGACCCCGTTGCCATTGGCGGTGCTTTTGCTGTTGCCGTTGGCGTTGGTGGTGGGTTTTAGATTGCTGGAGACTGGTGAGGGACGAGATAGAGTGGCGGAGGAGAAGGAAAGCATGCCTTCTTCGTTGCTTCCCCGAGATGTGGCTGCCGTCGATCGCTTCTGCTTGGTTTGGTCAATGATTGGGTGCTGGGAGGCGTGGACTGAGGGATCTCTCCGACCTTCGGTGAAATTCAAGATCTCGCCGGATTCCGGCTTGCAATTTTGGTGCGGGTTGGAGGAGAGATTGAAGTCTCTAGTGAACAAAGACTGTGATTGAGGATGATGATGATGATGATGATGATGGTTGTTGTTGCTGCTGTTCTGGTGATGGCTGTGGAGATAGATCGAGCTAGGGGTTTCCGTCAGGGTGCTGGAGCTGGGATTATCGTACGGCGCCGTCGGGGGTTTTGAGATCGAGATCTCGGCCGCAGAGACGGAATTCTTCATCTCAATGATTGACGGATCCGAGATCCACAGTGCCGCGGGGTCGCTCTCCCCCTGCTCCGTCACCGGCGGCGATCCAACCGGCGTCATCACGGTCACGTTCGCAGCCGCCGCCTGCGGCGCTAAGAACGGCCCGGCCGGGCTCATCTCAAGAGCGTTGAAGCTGAAAAGAGATCGCACCTTGTTCATGATCTCCACGCTGTGATAGATAAGAGCCGTGGAGCCAAGCTCCACAACACCGCTCCCCATCGGCACGCACACCATCGTCTGGATCCCAAACACCTGCGCCTGCCGCGCACGCTCGCACGGCGCCGTCGCGAGCCGTTCCGCACCGGCAATCCACATCGCCGAGCCGGCAAAAAACGCCTGCCCAGGGATCCCTCCCCCGTTGACAAACGACTGCGTCATCGAAACAAGAAAGAACCACTCAGTATCCGTAACCTCCTCATCAACCGCCTCATCCGGCGACGACGATCCTCCGCCAGATATCATCGAGTTAAGCTCCCGCAAAACACGCTTCCTATGCTCCTGCTCCGCCGCGGAAGCAGCACTGGCCATCCTCCGCTTCCTCTTATCCTCCTCACAACCCTTATAGTACCCATCACCCCATCCAAGCAGCGAATCCCCAGAGGCTACATCGACGGAACTCTGCCAGAAAATCGCGTAAGTCCACCTCTCCCTTGCACTATCAATCAGCATCTGCAACCGCTGCTGAAGTGTTTCCTGGTTGAAATACTGCGGTCCAGGAGACGCCACCGGTGCCGTTGCCGGCGCCGGTGTCGCCGGAGGCCATCCAAAGCTTGGTAAATCACTGGAAGCCATAAAAGCCTCCATCATCGATGCGTTATCATCCGTCCAGAGATTCATCTCTCTCTCTCTCTCTCAGGTAAGCATCCAACCAAGAAACTAACTAGGGTTAGGGTTTGCGGAGAAGAAGAAGAAGGAGAAGAGAGGATGAAGCACGGAAGGAAGGAAGTGGTGGTGGTGGTGGGGTTTTGTTTTAGCCTAAACGATTATGAAGAACGCGTGGGAATGGGATGGATTCCTTTTTCATTTTCAATTTTCATTTTCCATCTATTTTTTTCGTTTTTCATTTTTCATTTTGATTTCATTTTCATTTGAACTTTAATTTACTTTTCATTTTCTTTTTCCAACCAAACCAGTATAAAGAGTACTAAGTACTACTACTTTTTCTTTTTTACTATTTTTCTTAAAAGATCTTTTTAATGGACGGCTGGGATTTGGGTTTTGTCTTAGATCAAACAGACATAAATATCTATTTTTTTACTTGCTTGTAAAAACAGTAATTTGGTTTTTTAAAAAAATTATTTTTTTAACAGCAGCCGCCAGAGCAGGAGCGAAGTCACGTGCGAATCGAGAGGTGAAGGTGGCGGAATCTTTTGACTTGGTGTCGGCGCACGTGTGAGGTCGTGTGAAACGGAAGGTGCGTCGAAATCCGACCGTCTATTTCTCTTACTACATCATTAGCCTTTTCTTTTTTTTCTCGATTTAATTATTATTATTATTATTATTGTTGGGGTTATTGCTTTGCTTACATGATTTTTTTCATTTTTTAAATTATATATTTTTTTGAAAAAAAAGGAACACGTTTTGCTCGCTAGTGTCTGGACCCAGGTTTTCCTTTTCATCCACGCTCTTGTGCTCACGTGTGTAATGCTCTCCACCATGTGAAGAAAAATTAAGAAACTTAATTAATATATAAATATGCATCATTTATAAATGTTGTGAAAGTTATTTTCATATATCTTTTCCTATTTAATTTTTTCTTTTATGGTGTAAATATTTCATATAATATATATATATTTCTTATAAACAATTCATAAGCAAAAAAAACATTTACATGATACTAACACAATCGATTGAAATTTTTTAACTCATTTTATTTTATTTTTTTAGAGTTTTTAATATTTTGCCTGAACTAAATTAGAATCTGTAACTTATAAAAAAATTGATAACTGAAAACAAAAATTATTTTGCTAAGTATTAAATCATTATTTAAATAGCATGAAACAATATATAGTTTGGATTATAAGTAATGAAATTTATATATATGTAAATGTACATTAAAAATACATTTAAAAAAGAGGAATATTAATGGTGGGGGCCAATGAGTGGAAAAATGAAAGAAAGAATTTTGGAAAGGAGGGGATAAGTAAGAGAAGGAGGAGGTGCAATGAACCTTTGCATATGGAGGTGTGAGAGAAGCATAAGATTAGATTATGATAGATTTGGTCTTTAGGGCTGCTTCTTATTCTATTTCACCTTTCTCCTCCTCCACGTATTAATTTTGTCACTTTCTTTCATTTCCACATGCTATTTATTGTAGCTTATTATTCATACATAATTCCCTTTATTGCCAATTAGATTTTTATTCTTATTATCTTCATCAATATATATATATATATATATATATATATATATATATATATATATATATATTTGTGGTATATATATGTTTAAGCTTGTACAACCAGATATGAGAATATCTCTCATATATGATATATCTATATTTTTTTTTTGGACTCCTCATGAATTGTGTATTCAATTTGCTCATTTAATTGGTTTAGTAATTTGTTTATTTAAAACTTGTTGTTAATTATGTTAATATATATATATATTAATTAGTTGAGACTTGAGAGTAAGGACAAGAAGGTGACGTTTTGGACGGCAAAAGTTTTTGAAGGCTGTCCTGGTGTTCACACTTCACACTTCCTCATTAATCATCAACTTATAATCAAACAAAAATAATAATAATATTAGTTTCAGAAATGTAAGTTAGGTTATGAATTCAATGTCTTAAAACTAAAGACAGAAAGACAGCTTTCTTATGTACAGTCAATGTTATTCTTACTATAAATGTTGTTATTTATATCTGGTAAATAAATTAATATTTATGGAAATTTCATGGTTTTTTTTTATAGTGTGTATATGATTGTAACTAGTAAATAGCACTCTGTTTTTGTCTTTCACCAAATTGAATTGATTGATATGATTATGTGTGGACTGTTTTTGTCAGATGAAACAATTTTTTTAGGTCTATCATTAAGTGATAGGCTGCACCTACAAATGGACAAATGTTTCCCTGTTCTCTTTCAATTTGTTATTATGTTTTATTTATATATATATATTCAATATTTAACAAGAGGAACATGTCTTGAGAAGAGTACAGTTTTGGAACATTCATAAATCATTTAAAATAAACAAAATAGTTTGGTGATGAATTGTGAAGGTAACAATGAACTATTAATTGTTTTGGTTTGCCAAGTAAAGTATTTGGTTGTTTAAGTAAATGCTTGTGTGTGTTGTGTGTGTGTATATATATATTAAAAGTTAAAAAAGAATTTCTCTTTTTATAGGACTCTTGATATTTACCCTAATAAATTAGTTCAGATGTCATGGTTCCTAAAAAACCTATGAGTCAAAAACATAATAATAATAATAATAATAATAATAATAATAATAAGTAAAAAGAAAAGATAAACAATGGAGATAGAAAATATATTAATAAATAAAAAGAGATGTTACAAGTTTGGGAAACAAATCTATTTTTTATATAACTCTTGATATATTACTTTAAATTGGTTTAGATGCTATTGCTCCTAAAAATCCTGTAAGTTAAAAAAAATATATATATATATATATATATAAATAAACAATGGAGGTAGTAAATATAAATAAACAAATATATTATCTAAATAAATTATTTTTATTTTAATTTGTTGATATAAATTTTGTCTAATAACCAGACAATACTAAACCTTATTACTGCAAGCATGGTTATTGAGGAATGGATTAGTCTATTAAAAAAATAATTAAAAAAATAATTAAGTTATCAATGTTCATCATCTTTTATGGTGTATATTTCACATTGGTCAGTCCTTTTAAAATCAAGAAAAATAAATTATCTCTCCAATTAATTTATTTTTTTATAATTAATTATTACTTTGATTATATAAATTAGCTGAATTAATTCTTTATATACATTTTTTTCATTCTTATTAATTTCTACACAAAACCATATATATACATATATATATATATATAGTAAATTTTACTAAAAATATGGATTGTTGTTGATAAGAATAAACAATAATACTATTTGTTTATAAAAAAATTAAAAACTATTTAAAAAGAGAGAGAGAGAGAGAGAGAGAGAGAGAGAGAGAGGGAGAACACGTGGTGCACATGGAAAGGAGAAGCACGTGAAGGGACACGTGTTCGGTCAAATTAAAAGGGCATGTGACTGACTGGGCCAAGTTATAAACCAATAGTACAAGAAACAGTAAACTCCAAATCTAACGTGCAACTTGTTGACACTTGGCAATGTGCAACTCGTTTGTTTGGAGGGGGGCCTAGTTACTGTTTATATATATATATTTATATATATTATTCATAATAACAAGAGTGTGTGTCTGAATTATGAATTATTATTATTTTTATTATGAATAATAATAATAATAATAATGAATAGGTTGGGGATGAGGACGTCCTTTTGTCCATTTGTTTGTTTAAGTTGTTCTCACGGCACAACTTAACTAATCTCTTGCTCCTGTCTGTCTTCACTACACGACAACGTCCACTTTGTTCTATTGATACATTACGCACGTGCCAAATTAGTCCCGCTCTTTTTTAGGATTTTTCATAACCACCGAAATGGCCATTGATAGTTCCAATTTTTTTATTTTAACTTGTATATATATATATATATATTTGTATTTTAGAGGCACTGTGGTTCAAATGAATCTTATGATCTGAAATTTTGTTTTCCATCAAAGAGATATGCAAAATCTTAGAATCCAAAACATTTCACAAGATTTGGAAAAATAAACTAGAGTGAGCATTTCTATATATATATATATATATATTTTTTATAAAAATAAATAAATCACATTAAAAACATTCACATATGATAAATTAATCACTTGAGTCCTCATCTAGTATGAGTTAAAATTTAAACATATCTCCTAAACAAGAACATGAAGAAAATTCAGTACTAACTTGATGAATTTAATATAGTCAAATAGAGAAATAACATTTCATTAACAAATAAATTAAAAACCACCAACTAATCAAGTACAATCAAACACAATGTATCTTCAAAATCAGAATAGGGAGTATAGCCCAAATCTTGCAATTCAAAAATAATTTTTAAATAGATATGATCTTTGGTTAAATCCAAAAATTCCATCCAATAATAAGTTCAGAGGAGCCTACTATGCCGTGCCATATGTACTAGAAAACAAACCAATTGACAAGAGTATATTACTTAATATGTAAACAATCCTCAAAGATAAGTCCTTTATCATTTTACAAAGTGGAGAATGACTGGTCACCTAAAAGATAGCACTAAACAAGTGCCAAAACTAATGACAACTTTAAGATTGACAGAACAACCATTAAAAAGTTTTTTCTTAAAAAAAAAAAAGAGAACTAATTACAAACTGAAGGCCTAGTCAATATGTAAAAGGAAATGTCAGACCTTCCCTGATGTTACCAAAAACAAAAAGTACAATTACTGAATTCAATCCACAAAACTAAGCAGATATTTCAAGAACATTAGCAGTTGAGATTTAATCTACAATAGAATCAAGATAGGCAGCAAAACAAATTCAAAAATTCAGAAACAATCCTAATTAACCCTCATCTTAATTCACCATCAGCATTGACAGTAAAACAGCACCCAAAAAAAGAAAAAGGGGATCAAAATCACTACTACTGCTAATCAGACTACAAATACATATTGCAGATGGACACATGGCTTCTTGTTATTCATACTATACCAAATGAAGCAATAGTCAGAGATTCAGAAACCTAATAATCAACTTCTGATAACAAGGAAAGACAGAAAATTTTTAAAAATAATACATGCTAGAGTGAGTTGAGTGCTCAGCCTACGTGCATTGCGTGCTTGATGTTATGCTGTGAAGCACTTCCTCCTTTTTCGATCAAGAGGTCGGGGACCCTCCATGAGATAGCTTCCAGATTGAGGCTGGTGTTGGGGGAGGCAAGAGAGAAGCCCCGCTCTCCGAGCACTAGGCATTCCCCTCACCAATCTTCTAAAAGACTCATCCACAGCTATATTGTTTAAAGCCCTGTTAGCAGGCGTTGATGCTTCTTTTAAGCCCTTGTCTCCAATATGAGCTTGTGGAATTTGGCAAGCATTACCTTCATCTGGTGATTAGTAAAATGAATGTATGATAAACAAAAGATCCAAATGAAATGCCGAGTCCAATGTACTATATAATATAGATATGCCCTTTTATTTATATTTACTATATAAGGTATATTACCACACTAAGTGTATACTGGTATAGACAACATAAAACTAAAAGCATGACAATACTTGCAATGATGACTAATTGAATTTTGTGATTCTTTCTTTTTTTTAATGTCAATGGGATAACCAATTCTAGGGAAGTAAGGACCTTACCGAGAGGTTCATCTTGGAAAATAATCTCTACAGAACTATCATCCTGTCTTGGTCTTCTAGGAGGTCGTGTCCTTGATAGACATGTTGGAGACTCATCTCCACTGTTAGCATTGCTTATAAGTTTGCCTTCTATCAGTGTTTGACTGGGGTCCACAGTTGTTTGGGAATTGACAGTAATTGATGATCTTCGGCTATATGTGAACAGAATACTATCTTCATTTTTATCTAGAGGATCATTCAAACTGCCGCCACTGAACTGTCCCTCCCACACAGGGACCGGATTTCTGTCTGCAAAATCAAACACAGACATTGGGGAGGTATGATCAGGAGAATTACATTTGAGCATCTTCTGGGCCTCCATGAAGCTTGAGAACCAGGGCGAAGACCCCTGCTTTTTATAGAATAGTAGATAGGCTGGCTCATCAAGTACTAATGATTCCGAAACTCCCATAACCTGCAATTTGTAGGGATGATTTAATCAATATAGTAGTAATATTTATTCATTGGAAAGCAAATGGTTTACTCATAGTCAATGGACCTTGGAATCATTCATCCAATGCCATGCTGATGGAGAGGAACGGATGAAAGTATAATAATGTGCCATGCATCCATCACCTACATGCACCACAACCGCATATAGATCATATGTGAACTGGCCCTGTAAATAGTTGGCATAGAAAACATCATTACTTGTTCCTGGGTGAACAGAGAAAACAGCCAACTTATAAGATGGCACTTACTTCAGCATTTGTAGAGCTGACAAAAGGTTTCAAATCCAGCTCCAACTCAAATTTCACAGGCTTTGTTATCTTTTCAATGCAAAGACCATTGTTTTCGAATCTCTTCAGGTGCAGTGAAACTACTTCAGGTGCTTGGTCCAACGTAAGCTGCTTCTCCACTGTGACTTGGTGATTACAGCCCCCACAGGTGAATTTAGTTTCTTCATCATCAATCTTCTCCACCCTAAAAAAGGACTCCAGAGCTTCGGTGACGCTATCAGCATTATTAATTTCCAAGCTTAGATCCAGCAAGGGTTCAAATGTGTCTGAATGATGGTTGCATTCAGAGCATTTCAGCTGAAAGTAATACCAAAAGTTACTGTATTGCTTAAGGAACAAAAAACATAAAAGAAATCAGGCTTTGCTCATACAATTGAGCTTATATTCAAAATGATACCTGGCTCTTAAGACGGCCTCCAAAAACCTGCTTTACAAGACTGTCTTCTTCCAAAGATGGTTTTTCTTTTGATTTGGGTTGAAGGCAGCAGTTATCCACAGAATCCAACAAGCAGCGGAGGAACTCATGGGAATCTCCTTGACTACCCAGCACAAAATCAGATGATATTTCTGGCAGTTGCTTGGTCAAGAAACTACGTTTAAATTTTGATTTCCTCTTTGAATGACATAATGATACAATAAAAAACATTATTACAGCCACAACAATTGAAATAAGAAGAACACTTATGAGGTTTAACCAAATTCAAAACATGAATATGACTCACCAAAACAGCATCAATCACATATAAAACGAGCATAATAAGAAAAGAAAGACAATGCCATATAGTATAAAACCAGTGGAGCAATTCAGGTATAAAGACAGCACAAAATACAAGTGTGCATAGATAAACCATTTTAAAAGTTGAACAATACTGATATTCACACACAAAATGTAAATTAGGCACAACAAAAAGTGAATGAGCATCAAGATATAAGGTTGTGGAAAAATTGAAGTCACATTATTCTCATTGTTTTTCTTTTAACAATAAGGCTTGAGTGAGTGGGACTTGATAAGCTACTTTCTTTTAGGAAATAATAATACCAATCACTACTATCAAAGCCAAAGTTGAACTACAGCACATTTTAAGATAAAGCACAAAGCTTTATGTTACTAGAAAATAAATTCTGGATGAAAAAGATAGATAGATTAAAAGGCTTAACCGTATCCCCAATACTAAAGTTTTCTACTAAAATACAGAAAGGATTTTTTTTTTTTCATTCAGACACTAATCCCCTGAAATATACATTAATGCATCATGCTAATAATTTATTGTTCTGAAATAAGCTAAACCCTCCATTCACCAAACCAACCATGACAGAGTGCTACTCTCTAAGGAGATGGACCAATATACAAATGTAGGACTGGCCAACATAGTATAAAACACATATATAAAAGAATTTGAAAATAATTTTCACATTGGAAACGAATTAGAATTTAGAACACACACACACAGAGCACAATATCAGAGGGAGAAAAAAAATTTAAGGAACATAACAAATCAAAGGATACTGCTCAAATTGCTAGGAAACTGTTCTGGCACAATGATATGTCCAGACATGGCTATACTTCTCTCTACATGATCTCTCAGTGCACAAAGAGCACAAAATTCTTCGTCTTCAGCTGCAAAAATCCAACAAAATCAATCAAAACAAAGAACAATAAGAACAATTTATTTAACGAATTTAAATAACAAAACCAAATCTAATAATTAAGTACCAGAACAGCGAGGGTGATTAACCGATCGAAGTTTCTCCACAAGCGGGACAGTGTGAGTGATGCATTGAAGAACCGCGTTAATAAAACAAGTATTTCCTAGATTGCTCAAGCCCGCTCCCTGAATCGAAGAGCAAATAACTATAATCAATAACAACAAAAGAAAGGAAAAACAACGCCTTTCCCGTAAAGATCAGTTTCTCACAACACGATCAAATTCACAATTCCAAAAATCCAGTGAAAAATAGAAACTTTTCCAATTCCCCCTCATTCAGACGAACCAACGACCAAAGGATCGAAACGAATTCACAAGAAAAAATCCAAAAAAAAATAGCATTAAAAACAAAAAACATAACAAATACATACGATTTGATCGGGCTCCATGAGCGCGAAGCTAGAGTTTCTTCGTATTGTTCCGATCTGGGGATTTGTTAGGGCTTTCACAGGATTTCGACACGAAAGTGATAAGGAGATGAAGGGATTTAGGGTTAGGGCTTCGCTCCAAGAGATTTGGCGGTGCGAATGGCGAGATTTCAAGGGATTTGAAGCCCAATTCTGGTCGAAATCGGAGGCGAAGGCGGGGAAATTTTCGGGAAATTTCGAGCTTTTGGGGATCTTTCGAAATAGGAGGGAAACTTAAGCGCGCCATTGCCCCAATTTTTTTTTCGCCCTTTTATTTTTCCATTTTTTTTTTTTAAAAAAAAGATAATTATCAATTAACTGAAAAAAAAAAATTAAAAATTTTTAGATTTTTATAAAACAGATATGTTTGATAACGAACATATCTTTTGAATTTTTTAAAAAATAAATATTAAAGAAAAATATTATTTTCTTTTTTTAATTAATTTTATTGCTTAAACAATTTCGTTTCATATGTTTTTTTTTCTTTTATATTTGACCTCAAAATATTAGTATTTATTATCCATATACACCATAAAATATATTGATTAATCAATTTGTCTTTTTATTAATTATCCAATTAATATAACTCATAAAAACCAAAATTTCTTTTGTCTTAAATTGTAATTAAAAATTAATAATATGTGTTAGTAGTTTGATGTGCACATAAATCCTTAATCTTTAATTACTATTAATTAAACCCAAACTTCAACAATTTACTAAAAACCAAACATAATAAATTATTTTATTACCATTGAATTGCAAATTTAGCAACCAGTACAAATACCCAATTAATCACCAGACTCACCGGATTCACTCATACAATAATCATAATCATAATATTAATCTTAATCATATCATGCTCACAATAACCAAATATTAAACCTTATTCCATAACAAGCTCATTAGCTCATTATCTGCAAACCATAATTAGTACTTAATAAACTCTTGCTTAATAATAAACTCTCACAACCATTAATGCCCACCACCATAACCACCACCGGCGCCGCCACCAACTCCTCCTCCGGCTCCATAACCGCCACCGCCACCGCCACCACTCCCACCACCACCGCCATAACCACCACCATGTTCTCCACCAGCTCCATAACCAGCGCCACCACCAGCTCCACTACCACCGCCGTAGCCACCGCCGTGTTCACCACCAGCTCCATAACCAGCACCACCACCTGACCCACCACCGCCGCCGTAACCACCACCATGTTCTCCACCAGCTCCATAACCAGCTCCACCACCAGCTCCACTACCACCGCCGTAGCCACCGCCGTGTTCACCACCAGCACCACCACCTGCACCACCACCTGATCCACCACCGCCGCCGTAACCACCACCATGTTCACCACCAGCTCCATAACCAGCACCACCACCTGATCCACCACCACCGCCATAGCCACCACCATGCTCTCCTCCACTCCCATATCCACCTCCATGCGCTCCACCAGCTCCATATCCAGCACCACCACCTTGCTCCCCACCAGCTCCATACCCAGCGCCACCACCGGAGCCACCTCCACTTCCATATCCACCTCCATGTTCACCTCCAGCTCCATATCCAGCACCACCACCACCACCTGATCCACTTCCACCGCCATATCCACCTCCATGTTCTCCGCCGGCGCCACCATACCCAGCACCACCACCAGTCCCACCTCCACCTCCATATCCTCCACCATGTTCTCCTCCAGCACCATAACCAGCACCACCACCAGTACCAGCACCTTCACCATATCCACCACCATGTTCACCACCAGCACCATAACCGGAACCACCACCAGCACCACCACCGCCACCATAACCACCACCATGCTCTCCTCCAGCAGCTCCAGATCCACCACCACTTCCACTTCCACTTCCACCTCCATATCCAACACCATGGTCACCTCCTACGCCATAACCACCACCTCCACCACTCCCTCCTCCACCTCCATATCCAATTCCATGTTCTCCTCCTGCTCCATATCCTCCTCCACTACCTCCTCCACTTCCATATCCAGCATTACCAAGACCATGGCCAGTGCCATATGGTGGTATATCTAGAGTACTTAAAAGAGCTCTAGATGCAAAGCATATGGTTGCACTCAACAGCACTAGCAGTACTGCACTTAGAACTCTGTTTTGAGTACCCATCAGAGAAGCTCTTGTTGCATGGAATGGAAAGTGAGAGTGGAGGATTTATAGGGTTTTGGGAGTTGGTGGTAGTGACTGTTGAGGGGGTGGTTGGCAGAGGAATTAAAGGTTCACTTTTGAGCCCACACCACACTCACATATACAAACACTTTTTTTATCCTCTCTGTTTCTGCGTTTCTGCTGTACTGCAACACAAGCCTCATAGCATGTTACCCATCATTTTCTCATGACCATGTTGCTAGAATCACCAAACAGAAGTTCCATGTTCTATACATCACTCTTCATGATCTCTTCATTGACAGTGGAGCTTGAGATATATGTGCTAGTTATGTTCACACTGATCCCTTGCATCCATTATAACTTGTGAATTAGAAGTGGGTATACCTAATCCTTAGCCTTAATCATGCATGGATGAAGGACCAAATTAACAATTGCTCTATTCACAGATGAATTTAGCTAGAGAAATGAAGAGATACAGATCATTGCTATATATATATAAACATTGTTTGTTTAACATTTACTAGTGAATCACATGCTAAAGCAGGACTTTATAATTCTAGTCATTTCACTGCATGTATATATATTATCATCACCTTAACATTGTTTTACTATATATTTAATGATCAAGAGAGTTTTTGCTTAACTCAATGAAGAAGGAGAAGGAAGTTGTATTAGGGTAGCTAGGATGATGAAAATGCATTGCCAACACAAGCACATGCAAGAAAGGACCCACACTGAGCACAAGAGAATGTAAACATAACACCGACCCACCTCTAAAAACATTCCTTCTAGTTCTAGATATGAAAGGACAATAGGTGGGGAACATATTGATGGGGTAAAAGAGAAAGCTTTTGCCTCAAAATTAAATAAATATTTCAATGAAAGATATTGTATAGTAAACAGGGGCACTCAAATATCAAAGAAAAAGAAAAACAAGAATGTTTCCTCTTTCATATGTATATACAAAGACAACCTTCATCTATATCTATCAATTAATTCGATCATATATGAAGATACTTAAACTAGATGTGATCAAGACGTACAGTTAATTAATGATATTAATATCCTCCAACAACCTTATGCTGTATATATCAACTATATATAAAATAGTTTAGCGCAAAGATGGACAGTATAAGCATATTTACTCATTTATGATTCACCTACAGAGCGTCAACTATAGATATATCTCCATTCTTAGTTGGACGCCAATAACAATGTCTTGTCAAAATTCTCTGCTTTAAAAAAGCACCATGCACTTCTCTTTTAATAATTATTACATACATGTATCAACTTAATTTCATTGTGTGTATCCACGAAACAAGTAGTGTTTATTAAACATATATATAATAATTAATCAGAAGCTATATTTCAAGGAAGAAGAAAGAGATAGCTAAAAAGAAAAGGATATATATCATTCCAAGTCACTGGTGTGAAAGAGAATGAAGGATGTGGATGATCAAACTTTAGAAGATCAATAGAAAAATAATTAATGCATGCGTACCAAGGCAAAGGAATGTGCAGGCCAGAGAAAGCGCAACAAAAAGAATGGGTCCCCATGCATGCAATGGAGCACAAACCTTCTGCTAGTGATCATCCAGCTTCCCCATGTGCATGTCTTCCCATGCGTCAAAACCTAACCCTAAAAGTTAAAGCTAGCGCACTGATAAACTATTGAAAATTAGTAAAGCACATTCCAAACCCTATAAATAGCTATCAGTCTTCATGTTCTTCTTCTCATTAAGAACACTCTTCCTAGTTAGCATTTCCTCCATGGCTACTTGGAGGAGTAGTAACAATGTTACACTTGTAGTACTATTGTTTGCATTTTGTGTTGGTATTAGTATTACCATATGTTCTGCAGCCTCTAGAGGGCTGTTTAATCTGGATGGAGGAGTTTATGGAACTGGAAATGAGGGAATAGGTAGAGTTGTTGTAGGAGTGAGTGAAGGTGCTGGTTATGGAAGTGGAAGTGGAAGTGGAGAAGGGTATGGAGGAGGTGGTGGTTTAAGTGGTGGTGGAAGTGGTGGAGGAGGAGGTGGAGGAGGTGGTGGAGGTGGTGGAGGTCATGGAGGTGGAAGTGGAAGTGGAAGTGGATTTGGAGAAGGTGGAGGACAAGGTGGTGGCAGTGGTGGAGGAGGTGGTGGCGGAGGTGGAGGAGGAAGTGGTGGTGGAAGTGGATATGGTGAAGGTGAAGGACATGGTGGAGGTTCTGGTGCCGGAGGAGGACATGGAGGCGGCGGAGGTGGTGGAAGTGGTGGCGGAGGTGGCGGTGGCTACGCTGGTTACCGGCCATGAGACTGACCTATCAAGTGTGAAGTGCCCTCCCTTATAATCCTTTATTATTATTATTATTATTATTATTATTATTATTATTGTGAATATTTGATAAGCCAGAGGGGTTCTTCCATCTAAGAGCGCTTAATTATTTGTTATTGTTGTCTTATTTGATTAGGAAAAAAGAACTCATAATATTATTTGCGTGGTTATATTATTAATATTATTTAAAATCTGGCTTTATTATTATTCCGGGTCATAGCAACTATCATTAAAAATATAACTATTTAGGTTATATTAAATAAATAATTATATTTGTGACTTTTCGTTATGCATTTAATAAACACACGTATATCTATTGGCTATTTTGATGACAGATTTCAAACCACAAAAATGGTCCACAGTTATTCCTTGTTTTAATTAAAGGATTTGATTGTTGATAACTAATCAGTTAATCAATTTCAAAAAGAATAAAGAATTGCATTGAAATTGAAGGGAATACACCAATGAATTCTGAAAGGTAATAGTAAAAAATTCAACAAAAAATCCAACAACTTTTGACAAATCAGCGAAAACCAACCCACAAAACCAAAGTCAACACACACCATCCGACTTACTGCCAATTACACTAAAAGTCAACTCCACGTTGCCATCGGCATTGACAACCATCCATAAATTGATTGCATTATTATTGCCATCATAATGCTGCTCCACAAAATTCCATAATGCAAAACCTTTATAATTTTATTTTTTTTAATAAATCACATGGCAGGTATATATATATTGGACCCATTCTCTCGGGACGTCTTTATATTTAAAAATTAGAAATATTACAGTAGTCATCGGATAGTAATCTGACGGCTATTATCATTATGAACGCAGAAATCGCATCTATAATATTGTACAGTAATCAAGAGCAATGAAAAATATGTATAGTATTTTATATAAACAACTAACTGTCGGATGATGATCCAATAATTTAAATTTAAAAAGTCTCTAAATTTTAAATCTAAAAAATTATCTAAATTATATATATATATATATGGCCAGTATATTAGTCAATCCTATAAATTTTTAATGAACCGTTAAACTACCGTAATTGATTTATTATTATATGAGACCGCATTTGTCACTTTCATCACAAAATATATATATATATATATGCACACCAACACTCTTGAAATTACCTAAAATGACATATTTTTAATTGTCTATTTATACACCAAATAAATATATTTTAAAAAACATTAGTTGTCAAATAAGGTGGTATACAAGTCAATGGAACAACCACCACAGCTGCTGTAATTTCAAATTTTATTTCAAAACAAGAATTTTAAAAGAAAATAATAAATCCAAATTTCAGTGTCAATATTGTAATTTAAGGCAGGTTATGAGGGTAAAAATACGCAACAACCGATGCCAGAAGGCAATCACATCATTGAAAAGTGACCGATGAGTGCCAAGTGGAAAACGACGTCATCACGTGTAAGCCGGACAATGGCACGTGACTCCGGCCACAGCCATCGTCCCCAAAATCCCAGCACTCCTGATCATTCCTATCCTACGGCCTTCCTTCCATCTCATTCCCCATCATATCACCCCCACCGTCCGATCCCCATCAGACAACCCAAATAATCCACCCAATTTTTAAAGTCAAAATAATTTCATTAATTAAAACATATTATTATTTACAATATAACAGTACATGAAAAGTTCCAGCAAGTAAATAAAAAAAAAGGCCCAAAATTATATAAAAATTAGATTTTTTTTTTTTATGTTTATATCTACCTTTCGATTTCTCGGTACTATTCGATTCATTCGCGTCAAAATAATTTCATTAATTAAAACATATTATTATTTACAATATAACAGTACATTAAAAGCTCCAGCAAGTAAAAAAAAGGGCTCAAAATTATATAAAAATTTGTTTTTTTTTTTATGTTTATATCTACCTTTCAATTTCCCGGTACTATTCGATTCATCCGCGATGAAGCACCGGCGCCGTTTTCCGGTGCCGGAAAGCCTTGATCGGGCTCGGAAAGTGCCATCCCCAACCCTTCCACTTCTCCGCCGTCATCGATCTAGATTTCATCCTGAATGGCCAAAACATCGCCACCCACCCTCGCCTGCCCAAATCTCCACCCACCGCTCGCCGCCTCACAACCGGGACGGCGACCGATCGGGACCGCCGAATGGCTGGCTCGCTCTCAATAAGGTTGTAGACTCGGCCGATGGCGCCGATCCCGGAGACGGAGGAAGATCGGACGAGATCCACCGACGATAAGGACGAAAACGAGGAGGACGATGAGGAGGAGATGGATGGAGCGGCGCAAGCGCAGGGCCGGGTTTTGGCGCAGTCGGAGCAGAGGAGGCGAAGGCGATCGCGGAGGCAAAAGGGGCAAACGCCGGATGCGATCATCGCCGGGTGTTTCCCGCATCGCCAGATCTCCTCCTCCGGTAAGCCCTCCATCGCCGGTGATCTCCTACTCTTCCGCTTTTCTCCGCTTCACTTCCGGTGCTTTGAAAGTAGAGGAAGTGAGCGTAAAATATATAAACCATGAAGGTTAGTGACCAGGGTTCGAAGTTTAACCACGGTTAAGGTGACACTAGAAAAAAAACCACTGATGTTTAGGTAAATTACAAGAAATGCCACTGAGTTAATCGTAGCCGTTGATTCTATAGTAGATAGCCAATCAGGAACTTACGTGTGGATCTCGGTATGATATGTTCCGTGTGAATCACGGACCCTGTGGATTTCGTGATCTCGCTTTAGTTCTAGTGGGTGTACGTTAAGGTGCGAGTGAGGGGAACACGCTGAAAAGTTCGTGGGTGTTGATCTCGAGGAGAAGAATGTACGGTGGATTCTACGCCGCACGGGGCCATCTAGCCCACGATGACCTCCGGTTTTTGAGGTGATGTGACGCACGTGCGGCTGAGGTTTTTATCTAATTCCGAGGGTTAAACTGTAAAAAATAAAAAGTCCCACCTTGTTCTCGTATTGGATTGGAGAATGACGGCGATTAGATAGCAGAGTGTTTTAATATTTTTTTTTATTATTTTAATAATTTTTAAATAATAAAATATTTAGTTATTTTTTATTCCCTCAAAACTATTTAATTCAAATGATTAGCTGTATTAAAAATAATTTTCTTATATACCTTTTAAAAAAAATTAAAATTTGAATTTTTATTGAAAAAATTAACACATAAATAATATCACAAATAAAAATAAATACTTATTATTCTCTAAAATAAAAATTATAAAATTGTTAATATGAGTTTGGTCTTAAAATAGAAAATGATCTGGTTATAGGTGTACTTAAATATAAACACTAAGAACACACTCTAATAAGCTTCTTCTCTGTTGTTTATTAGGCCCTTAGCTATGTTTGTGACCCTTGATGGTTGGATCACATGCAAAGAAACTTCATTTCAATAATTAAGTGTGTTTGATTGTCAACTTAGCTAGCTATCTTGCAATATAGGTTGCCATTTAAGGATTAAATAAAGTGGATGAGGCTCTGTATCAACAGCTAATAAGTTCTTAAATCAATCATTGAGCTTGTTTCTTTAAAAGAGTGTTGGTACACTTGTTCTAGTATTTTGTTATTGTTTGTATAGAATTATAGGCATATAGCCAAATTGTAGTGTCATGTACTTTTTTCCTTTATTTTTTTTTCTTTTTGTATTACGTTTTGTCTTGGCCATTGTTTTTTTTTGGATAAAGTGTAAATAAAAAATTGATGCATAGACCTAAATCAAACTTAAAATGTGATTAAAGTGGCATGTTACAAACGGGAATTCATCATTTACTTCGAAGCATGGCCCCTGCACGATCAACCTTTCTCCATTCACACCGGAATTCAAATTCCATTCTCTCGCTGTCGGTAACTACCAATGGATCAGGGTCTCTAACCTAACCCTCCACTGCTGGAACTGGGAATCCATCGTCTCCATCCTTCGACCCATTGGTGACCTCATTTATGTGCAAAAACGGGAAGAGATATCCCTCAAATTCCTCAGGGTGATGGCTAGACTGAAGAAACCTTTAGCCTTTCCTATGCAATTGATCGTAGATGTAGGGATGAGGAGTTTTCTCGTCTTGCTCGAAGACTCCGGCTTCCCATCTCTTAGGTCCAAGATCTCTCATGCCAATGTTATTCCGGTGAAACCGGTGGAGAGCTTGGAGGCCAACATGTCATCACATGTCGGGCCTGCTCCTCCTCCTCCGAACAACCGTACTTCCACAAAGCTTCACCCAGATTCGAAAGGAAAAGCTCTAGCCTTTGCTTCTCCCAGCACTGATATTTCCGGCAAACATGTTGAGCTTGGCTCCATGTTAAGCCAATCGGTGCAGTGTTTTCCTACCGAGGAGGTAGTGAACGCCGGTGATCGGCAAGAGAATTCCAATCTCGTGGTCGGAGATGCAAGTCCCGAGGGAGGGAACATACTGTGCACTCTAGACCCGGACGTGGCCAGCACTCGCTCACAGGCCGTTGATGTGCCTCGAGATCGGAATTCCTGCTTGCCGATTGTCTCCTTGCATGTGGCGACTTCCCGGCCTAGGGATATGGTCGCTCCCGTCGATGATGATCCCGGGGCGTCCTCAAGGATGATGATCGATCCAATACAACCTTGTGATGTGGAGATGAACGCTTATGAGATTCCATTCCCGCATTTCTCTCTTTCATCTCGGGATCTGCATCAGGATTTTCTCCCTTCTGCTTTGCCTCGTGTTTAAGGTGGGCAACCTTCCAAGATTTCAGATGAACCTCCAGCTGCTTTTCAACCTGGTATCCATCCTTTTGCAGATCCGATGCACTGTGACCCGATTTTAGCTCAAGATGAGCCCATCATTGAAGCGACCATTGTTAATGCTCCTGAAGTAAACACTAATACCATTAATCATTCTCTTACCAAAGATGATGTTTCCTCCCTTCATGAATTGGAGTCAGTGGGCATTAACTCTACTACCCTAGATGACAACATTATCACACATGTCAGCTCACCTTCGTACTCCTCTCAAATCGTTGCTTCTGCCAAAATTGGATCATTACCGCACCACTTAAAATTTCTCCCACCTTCTATTCCTATTCCGGAAGGTTACACTTGGGTTATTTTACATGGAGGATGGACCTTAATTCCTAAGGTCAACTCTGATAAATTCTCTATCACTGATAACCCTCCCATTGTTCCCACTGATGTTGACCCTCTAGATAAGGAATTAGTTGACTGGGTGGATGATGATGACAATGACTTTTTGGAAGAAGAATTTTCAGATGTTGTTGTTCCTCCTGAGGACTGTGAGGATTGTGATGACCCTATAGACCCGGTTATCATCACATCGGCTTCCCAGCAAACTGAGGTTAGTTTAGTGGTTCCAACTATTTCCAATAACTCCCTGTGTCCCCAGGGCAATTCTTCATCTTTTAATTATTGCACTGCTTCTGATGCCCATGGCATTTCCAATCTTTGCCGAAGCGACAGAACCAAAAAACCTTCCACCAGATGGAATGAAGATGCGGGATTCATACCTCATCTGCCAAGATCAACCAAGAAAAAGATTCCTGAAGACCCCAGAGAAGGTACCCTTCCTCTGTTGCATTCTTCTATTAATTCTTGGTCTGATGCTCAACTTCATAATTATAGTGTTGCATGTGGGGTTAAATTCCTTGGTTCCCCACAACATAAATCCAAATGCTTTGATTTTATGAAAAATTTAGAATTGAAGAGATTTTCCTCTAAGGTTGGCCCTGCGGGGACCACCACCAAGACTCCTAACTCTTCTTTATGAAAATATTATCCTGGAATGTTAGGGGTTTAGGTAGGCCCTCTAAACGCCACCTAGTTAAAAATTTCTTATCTTCTATTAATGCCGACATTGTTTGCTTACAAGAATCCAAATTATCGGACCTACACCGATCCCTTTGGAAAAATATCGGTGGGAGATCCCTTGATTCTTTCGAATTTTTATCTGCTACTGGTTCTGTTGGAGGCATCATCATGTCTTGGGATAGCTCTAAAGTTTCCGGAACTCTCATCCACTCGGGGACCTTTTCCCTTACCTTAAAGTTTACCAGTAAACTTGATAATCTTCCTTGGGTTTGCACAACTGTTTACGGACCCAATTACAGACATATTCGCCATGATTTTTGGGAGGAACTGCGATTTGTGCATAATCTGAGTTCCTCCATCTGGGTTTTATGTGGCGACTTTAACACGGTGTTTTCCCTCAATGATAAGAACAGAGGTTTCCCTAATCACAGGGATCTTACCTCGGCGCAAAACTTCCTTAATGAGCTTAGTCTGGTAGACCCACCTCTCCATGGGAGAAGCTTTACCTGAACAAATGGACAGATCGAGCCAACTTGGACGCGCCTGGACCGTTTCCTCCTTTCCCATGACTGGTTTTCTGTTTTCCCAAATTCTATTCAATCTGCTCTACCTAGATTTGGTTCTGATCATGCTCTAATTTTCCTAGAGTTTGGTTCCCACTCTCAGAGACCTCGCATCTTTCGTTTTGAAAAATCTTGGTATGCCAAAGATAATTTTTGTTCACTTCTTCAAGATTGGTGGTCTGAAATCAATCAGGTGGGTTGTGGTGCTTTCATTCTTTCGAAAAAACTAATTCATCTCAAATCTCGCCTTAAGGTTTGGGCATCTGAGAACTTTGGCTCCATCTCAGTACAGAAAAATGCCCTTCTTCTTGAGCTTAACTCCTTAGATTCCATCAGCGAGAGCAGGGGTTGGACCGACTCCGAATCCCTTAGAGTCACTCAGTTGCGCCAGGACCTCTCTACCATTCTTAGAGAAGAAGAAACTTATTGGAGACAACGATCTAGAATCACCTGGCTTATTGAAGGTGACTCTAATACCAAATACTTTCACTCTGTTGCCAATGGTCGGCGAAACAAAAAATTTATTCCTAAAATCTTTTTTGATGGCTCCTGGATTGAGGGTAACCAAAATTTGGGTAAACTTTTTTCAGACCATTTGGGCCTTCTCTTTGGTACCGCTAGACCCTCCCGTTTCTTGTTGGACTGGCAACATCTATTCAGCTTTCGTGTCAATGTTGACCTTTCTACCCTGGACTTGCCATTTTCCTTAGAGGAAATCAAACTGGCAGTTTTTGACCTATGCGCCGACAAAGCTCCAGGACCAGATGGTTTTCCAATTTTTTTCTTCCAAAAGCACTGGGACCTGGTGAAAGATTCCCTGATTACGCTCTGTAATGATTTTTATGATGGGAAGGCCAATCTTGATCGTATTAATTGGATTCACATTGCTTTGATTGCCAAAACCAATTCCCCTGAAAAAGTTTCTGATTTCCGACCTATTAGCCTGATTAACTCCTCGTGCAAAATATTATCCAAAATCCTGGCTAACAGGTTGAGAAATGTGATTAGTTCTCTTATTGACGATTCGCAATCGGCATTCATTAAAGGCAGATGTATTGCAGATAATATAATTGCTGCCCAGGAATTAATTTTTCACCTTCAGAAGAAAGAAGTGCTTGGCTATGCTTTTAAAGTTGACTTTGCAAAAGCCTTCGATTCAATTGACTGGGGTTTTTTATTTGATATTCTTGCTGCCCGTGGCTTTAGTCCTTGTTGGATTTCCTGGATCTCTAACATCCTTCACTCTTCCAAGGCTCGAGTTCTTGTGAATGGGGAACCTCACGGATTCATTCGTTGTAAACGTGGCTTGCGCCAAGGAGATCCCCTCTCACCCCTCTTGTTTGCTCTTGCTACTGACACCCTCAGTGCGATGTTCTTTCATGCTCTCCGTAATCGCATCCTTGTGGGTATCCCCATTGGTGCTTCTGATAGTATCTGCCATCTTCAATATGCTGATGACCTCATCATTTTCTCCGCTGGTGGTCAAGAAGATCTACTCATTACCAAGCTTATCTTGTACCTTTACGAAGGGGCATCTGGTCTTACTATCAATTACTATAAGAGTTGTCTCTACTCCACTAATTATGGATACTAACCCAGTTCTGTGTCTGCTGCGATTCTCAACTGCACTAGGGATAGCCTTCCTCTCATTTACCTTGGTGTCCCTATCTCTGGTCAACGCCCCAAACGCGAAGATTGGACAAAATTAACTTCGATGGTTAGAGCCAAACTTTCTTCCTGGAAAGCCACCTATCTTTCTCTAGGGGGTCGTCTCACCCTTCTTAACTCGGTCTTCTATACCTACTTACTGGATGTCTGTTTTCAAATTACCAACTTGGGTAATTAAAGAAATAGATAAAATTCGTAGAGATTTTCTCTGGAAAGGTCCGGACCTCGATTCCAAGGGTCTCCGTTTGGTTGCTTGGGATAGAATTTGTCGCCCTCGCAATATGGGTGGATGGGGTATTCTTAACCTACACCTTTTTAATAACTCCCTTCTCGCCAAATGGTGGTGGAAAATTCTCACTGGGCAACAAGGTTGCTGGTACAAAATCATTCATTTTAATTACCTTAGCGGAGGTCCTCCCGGGCCACTCTTTCATTCCCCACCAAGAAACAAATCATTTTTTTGGGCTGGTATAACCCCATTACTTCCTGCTTTCAGAGCCTGTATTTCAAAAAAAATTCACAATGGTGCCTCTACTTTTTTCTGGTTCGATAATTGGCTCGGTGGTCGTGCTCCCAAAGATATCTGGCCTTGATCTTTTTAACAACTGTCTTACACCCTGGATCACCATCAGACAATTTTACCATAATTCCTCTACTCTCGTTTCCTTCTTCCAAAGGACTACGATGGATGATCTTCGTCCCCTCATTCAAATTATTCCTGTGTGCTCCTCTGTCCAGGAGGATTTGAACATTTGGATTTTAGATCGTAATTGCTCCTTTTCAATTCGCTCTTTTTATAAATTCCTGGTTGATGGTGGTTTGCGCACTTCACTTTATTCTTCCTTTTGGAAAGTGAAATGCCCAGCAAGGTCACTCTCTTCTGTTGGCTTGCTAATGATAACAAAATCCCAACTCTATCCAACCTTGCTAAGATTGGCTGTAACATTCAGAATGCTACTGACACCTGTGTCCTGTGTCACAAAAATTCTGAATCTGTTGACCATCTTCTAATTCACTGTGATTTTACTACCCATATCGGGGAGTTCTTCGCGAGTAATCTGCATTTACTTGCATTTCCTAGCTCGCTTGATCAAGTTTGGTCAACTTGGATTCCTTCCCTGGATGCGAATTGGCGCATCTTCTGGGATCTTCTTACCAGAGCTATTTTCTGGAATATATGATTAGAAAGGAATAACAGAATTTTCAATCTCACCTTTCTTTCCACATATTCAATCTTGTTTAAAATTTCTCATATGTTTTTTGATTGGTGTTCTGCAGCTAGGGATCCTCCTTTGCATGTTCCCAGTGATTCCATTCGGGATCGTCAAGCGCTCTCGACTTCCCCGAGTGCCGGATCCGTGGACCTCGCCCAGATAACTTCGATTCGACCCACTTCCTCAGGATTGAACCTTCTTAGTCTGACTGAGTCGACCTTTGTTGCCTCTTGGTGTACTTCGTCTTCTCAGTTTTAGGCTGGGGGTTCCTGTCGGTTCTTGTTGTTTCCGTTCTTTTCCTTTTCCGTTTGTTGTGGACTGTCACACCGCTGGTGTAGCGTCCTTTTGACTGTTTCCTTTTGTGTTTTTCTTCCAGTTGTTTGCTGTTTTGTTTTTTTAATAAATTTGTGGTTTATCCACTTTAATAATAATAATAATAAAAAAACAAACGGGACAATGTGAAAAATATGAACAAGACCACTACTTAATAGCACAGATTCGAAACTTTGCAACTACAATAATGTGAAATATTGTTTATTAGATCATCCATCCAATATGAAATTAATTATCGTTCAACTATGATTTCTAATATATTATATTGAATGCATGTGACAGACCTTCATTGTCATGTGTGTTAATGCAGCCACATAATAAATTTTTATAAAGTCTTTAAATATCATAATTGGTGCACCTTCATAATTATGTGTCTTTAACAATTAAGCAAAGATACTTGTTGTCTATTTATAAAAATAAAAATACAAAACACAAACTGCTTAGGTGATCAACTGTATGGATCAAATTAAAGTTGTTGAATCAATATTGATATCAAAACACTAATAACTAGATTTAAGGTCTTGTTCATTGTTTTAAAAAAACAATTATTGCCTTTTTATTATTATTATTATTATTACAAGCTCTCCGCATTATAGGCAAGTAATTGTGGAGCACAAACTAATTACATTTTTAGGTTTTACATAAGGTTTTACATAATCACATCAGGTGTTATAAATTATAAAATAAAGCATTACTACACTTGAGATAAAATTGCCTTGTTTATAAATTATAAAATGAGCCAAATAATAATAATAATAATAATAATAATAATAATAATAATAATAATAATAATAATAATAATAATGCAAAAGAGGTTCATTTTTTAACTGGGCTAAGAGAAAACCACTAAGCCCATTTGATATTTATTTGCTCAAATATGGAAACCCGCCTTTTTATTTTCCATCATGAGGTTCTTTCCTTCTCCCTCTCCTTTCCATATAAACATTAAAATTGAAATCTCGATCCACTCCAAGGGTTCTTTTAGATCTGTTTGAATTCGATCTATAATGTTCTTATCGGTATGTATTTTTCTTTTCTTTCTTTTCTTTTTTTTCTTTTTTAATAAACGTTGTGAGCGATCCGGTTTTACCCGACTGAGTTGACCTTTGTTATTTTTAGGTGAATTTCGCCTTCTCAGTTATTGTGTGTTTTTTTTTTCTATTTATTTTTTTCTAGGCATACATCATTTCTAGTGATGTCCTCCTAATTTCCTTCTGTGTTCTGCATTTCTCTATTTACGTTCGGGTTTTTGGTTTATGTTTTCCTCTGTTGTTCTTGTTCTGTTCTCCTCCGTTTGCAATCTGATTTGTTTTTTTTTTAAAAATTCGTGATTTATCTATTTTATTTAAAAAAAATACTAGGAAGACTAAATGTTTAAAAATTATTTTCATTATTGCTTGTGTTCTCTATATCTTCTTTGATCAACCATCATATAGTTTGTTACGAAATATTTGTCTTTCCTCTATTTTAGATTTAAATTTTGCAACGCAACAGATATATATATATATATATATATATATATGTTTTAATGTGATATACTTAAATCCAATGATTTCTGTTTATACAGTTAATTTGCTTTTGTATCCACTTTTTTTTTTTTTTAAAAAAAAATTGCTTTTGTGCAAATGTTGATGGAGACACGGTTGAACAAAATAATCTGCATCGTCAGGTACATTTTATATACCTATTTACATGTTACTTTAGATTAATTGTTGTTGTATATAATATCGTTTAAGTTTATTGCTTCTTATAATATTCATCTTTGAACTTTTTGTGTCGAGTAATTTAGACTTCTAATTATATAAAAAGCAAAGAGTGTACACTCATATCATGCTTAGATTTTCCTTCATAGTATTTTGAGTTTCTAGGGAGACTTGACACCTGAAATCAATAACCTTTGAGCTCTTTGAAGTTGCTCTACATTTGGCCATTGTACTCATGTTTTTGCTATACATGTATTCCAGTGCCAAAATGTTTATGTTGCTCTATATGTATTGATTGTTTGTGGCTAGACAAAAGAATGCTCAAACATTTCATATGTAGACTTTAATTTGTGTAATGAACTGGATTCATATAGAGTACTAACAGAAGACAACATATCCACTGAGCAATCAACAAACAAGTTCAAGAATAACATTTGGATCCAACCAAATCTTTAACTAATTAGCACAGAAGCAATATTAGTACTGATGAATCAAACCTCTCAGTCACAAACTTAAAAAGTAGCTAGCACAACTATTACTAATGGAGATAACCTCTTGAATTCACAGTTCGACAAGCATAAACTCTAAACAGTGCTAGTTAATCATAGAGTAATGATCAACAAGCTTACTAACAACCAAATGGTCTATTGATATACGGGTCACCGATAGAGCTCTTCACCAAATGATGAAAGTTCGATTTTCGGCTGAGGGCACATTTCTGGAAAGATGTGAACAGTATTTGTTTGCGGGTGATCTCAGCACCCATGTGTATGCGGGTCCCACCCCCACTTATTCTACCGAGATTTATGTACGCCTCTGACGGTTTAGCAGGGCTTTTGGGCTGTCTGCTCCTTTTATATATATATAAAAAAAAAAAAAAATCAACAAGCTTATTCTTCTAGTAATAAGAAAAGGAAAACAGTTGTCATACGATCGGAGAGAAAACCATTAGACAAACCACAGTTCCTTCCTTCTTCTCCACTGAGAACCAAGCCTTTAATTTTTTTGTTCGTCGTCTTCTTCTTCCTTTCTCCAAGTATCTCATTTATTTTTTATAACCCTCTGCCTTGAGATTAGCTCTCGTAATCCACTAATGAAATAGTCCACAATCTAACATCATTTGGCTGATCAAAAGAGAAAAATAGGAGAGCAAAGCTAGACATTTATTTTGTGCTTTAACCTTGTACTTGTACAGTTCTTAATTTTATAAAGTTCATGTGTCACAACAGAGTTATCTCTCATGACTTTCATCTTCAACCAAAGCCTATTTTTATACAGGACTAATCACTGATTGAACTTCTGTCCTAGAAAACTAATTGAGATTTAAGTTTCTTGTCTTTTCATGCTTGAATAATGATACTAAGTTTATTATAAGAGAAACTCTATGATCATGAAGCCATGCATGTATTATGATCATTAATCTCAATTCATGATCAACAAATTGAAAACCATGTCCTATTGCATAACCATCACATTTGATCAGATTCTGGTCTACTTACCAGCAGGCCAGTCGTGTTTGCTCATTGCAAAACTAGAATTTTTTCAAAACTTTTATCTCCATGGATCATTTTCATATCTTCATTTTATCTATTCAAGTTCAATATGCACAATTCACAATTTAGTTTCCCAGCCAATGATTCAGAGAAAGTGTTCTCTTCTCTGGCTTTTTTTTGGCTCAATTGTTTCATCTATGATAGATTGGCATTATCTCTTGTGTTTACCAACTATCACTTTCTTTGCTGAAAGCATTGTGTCCATTTTTTCTAATGAGAAATTAAGAGATCTTTTCTGTTAATCCATCTTGCTATTCATGATATATATATATATATATATATATATATATATTCTCTAGAATTTAAATTTACATGAAGAGCAAGTGTATTTAATTTATCTGCCACTCACCTGCAGGGCCATACATGTGGAGACAAGCACTGGCCCTTCATGGAATCATGGCATATATCTGCAGAAGGGTGGCTGACTTTCTACCCAACTACCAGACAGTCAAATGCCAACTTCATAACTATGAAGGAATTTTGGGTATATTTCCTGCTACTGAGTACTTTTATAATGCTTTTTTTAATTTTTATTCAGACAATCTTAAGCACAGTGCAAGTACTAAACTTGTTGACTGGCTAAAAGTAGAGGAATCTATCATTATCTAATTAAGAGCTCTTTATTCTTTTCATACATTACTTGAATTAGATAGACTTAGATCATCAAATGAAGAAGAACTGCAGCTTTGGAAAAAGCAATGTTCTCCTTTTAGAACCTCAAGCTTTCATCAATCATCATGATCCTATATATATATATATATGACATTATTATGGACTGCCTTTTTCCTTAGTTAGCTTTACTATTGTGCCAATGACTTATCCAATCAATAATTCTGTGGATTGTTTCATTCTCATCTTGCAATAATTATAATTTAAAAAGAAATTAGCAAAGAAAAAAAATAATCTACTTTTAGCTTCTGCGCCCATCCAAATCTGATTAGTCAGATAACTAACTGCTAGCTTTTCTGTGCTATTAAACATAAACAAATCTTGTTAATTAGAAGTAATTTGAAGAGATGCTGCAGGCTAAATGGTGTGATGAACTAGATTGTGTTTAAGGTTGTCCCTATCTCACTATGGGGTTTGTCCTTGGATATCCATCAACTCCATTGTTGGCAAAACAACCATGTTTGATGTTAACAGTACACAGGATTCAAATGTGATATATATACTTTAAATCATTTTTAATTCAAACACAACATTATCTTTTTCATATTAATTCAAAATGTGAAATAACATCACCTCATTAGATTTTACGTGAAAGGATATTGTTTCCCTCTCATACAGGGTTACATGGCAAAAGAATATATTAGTTTGGTTTGGTTTATAAAAATTTCTGGATGTGCAAAGTGATAGAACTTTAATCATTCCACGTGATGTCTAATCGAATTTGATGCATCACCATACACACAAGTTTCTTGACAATCCCTAATGGGTTCGGTGCTTATCACCTTCATCAAAAAATAAAAAAAAATTTAAAATTTAAAATATATATCTTGTTTATATTGAAACATTTAAGCAGATAGCGTACATAATTGTAAATCTTGTGTATTTCCAAGGGCACGATCGGAATGGAAATACAATCCAGAAGGATCTTTTTTGTATTTAAAAATTTTTAAGCAGCGTATATTTGTAAAGTTATGCGTATTTTGTTTTTATTATAAAAATACGTGTCATACCCTAAGGAGCGTTTGACAGATGTCCACAAACGGGCGAGGGGATTCCTTGCAATCAACGGTATATATTCAGGGTTGGAAACCCAGGGTTGCCAGTCTCAGTTTCCTTTTAACAATTTCCTTGACAGTGATATGCACACCTGGACCCATCATTCCCGGAGGTCATAACCATCAACATCCTCCCTCCCTTTCAGACAAAGGTACTTCTTCAACCATGACTCAAGATCATCAGGCACCACCACTGCCACCACTTCCGCCGCCGCCTCCTCAGCAGCAGAAGGACAAGAATATTGTCATCGTTAGTCTCAGATCTATCTATATATTTTTTTTTCTAATCTATCAGATCTATATTTCTTTGATTCATTTATCTTGTACCATTAATCAAACCAGGAGGAACCAAAGGTGGAGAAGAACTGGCCGGTGTGGCTACAACCATTTTCTGCAAACCAACTTCTTCATCTTCTGTGCCCGTCACTCCTTTGATTCTCACAAGATGGAATGCAACATGTACTGCTTGGACTGTAACAACAGCAATCCTCTTTGTGCTCTCTGCCTTATTGATCATTCCACTCATCATGTCCTTCAGGTTCATCATCATCATCATTCCTTTTTCTTTCTTTCTTCTCTTTTTTTTTGGTATTAATTTTATCAAGAGTTGGTCTGATCTTTTTTTAACAGATAAGGAGATCATCCTACCATGATGTCATAAGAGTTCCAGAGATCCAAAAGGTGCTGGATGTGAGCGGAATCCAGACCTACATCATCAACAGCGCCAAGGTCGTCTTCTTGAATGAGCGTCCCCAGATACGTGCTAGCAGAAATATCAGCATCACTTGCCTCGTCTGTGATCGCAGCCTCCTCGACAATTTCCTCTACTGTTCCATCTCCTGCAAGGTCTCATCATCTTCATCTTCTTCCTCTTTCTCTTGTTTATGATCTTATTCTATATATCCCCAACTATTTAAATTATTATCTAACTCATTATTGTTGTTGTTATTGTTATTGTTATTATTGTTGTTGTTAGTTTAAGGCGGAATCGAAGCAATTGAAGAACAAGGTTGGAAAAAGTAATGTGGCCGTTGCACCACGGTCACCACGCATTCGCCGGCCATCTGCTTCCAATAATCCACAGGAGAAGAAGAATGTTAAGAGCAATGCTGCGGAAGTAGGACCGTCTTCGGCTCGTCCTCCCTCCCGTCGTCGCAAGGGCATTCCTCACCGTGCCCCTTTCGGTGTTCTTGAAGTTTAGTAACATTGGATATGATTGTGGTGGTGGTGGTGGTGGTGCATGTCTAGGGTTTGTGGTTTATAGTTATAATAGTTTGAGCTTTTCATAATTCCTTTTATAGTTTTCTTTCTAGTTTCAAAGTTGTTGCTGAATATATCTATATAGTTGAAGGTGGAGGAAAGGGAAGAAAAGGAACAATGGATAGATGTTGCAGTCTGTTGTTGTTATTGTTGTTGTTGTTGCTTGTTAGAGAAAATGAAGAAAGATGATGCTGGATATTTATAAGGATGTCATATGATTAAATAATAATAAAAAAAGAAAACTTTATCATAATTATATTATTATTATATGATTGTTGTGGAAAAGAAAATGTGTTTTTCTGTTAAGTGTGGTTGTGAATCATGTGATTTGCCAATTTGGGGGAAAATTTCCTCGTGGGGTTAATTGTTTAGTGCCTTCATGGGCCCACGCCTGGTCTGAAGCCGTCTTACGTGGCGATTTCTTATTGAATGGGAAATTGACTGCTTTCTTTGTGGTGGGAGGGATGAGTTCATCATGCAACACTATGGCAATGACAATGGATTTGTGATGTGGATGTTAATCACGTGATATATATATATATATATATATATGTGGAGGGAAATGATAATTAAGGAACGTCCTTGGACTACTGTTTTTTTTTTGAGGATTTTTCTTTTATAGCTATTTGATCACTATTTAACGATTGCTTTGTTTAAATAAACATTATATATATTTTTACTGTTTTATAATTGTTGTATGACATTGTAACCGCAGAACAGGTTTTGCATTGTTTATGATAATTATAGCCATTGGGTTATCATCTAACAACCACCATGATTATCTTTAGATTTGAAATTTATGGATGTTCCTAGATTATAAGTCCTTATATATATATATAGGCTCATCAACTAGGAAAGTTAGCAGAAATTGAAATCAACGAATGTTGAATGTTGATAATGACCGTTTCGATTCACATCCAACCATTTTAATCATAACTACTACTGTTCAGCTTCCAGTTTCTTCTTATCTTTCTCATGTACTCTGCCTCTCTTCCTTTTTATAAATATGGGGACATTCTATGGGCGTCCCAACAGTACATATTCTTTTATATGTATATATATATATATATATCATTTCATATGATTATTATCAGGAGTTATATCTAGTTAGTGAATGCAATTAAAAAGTTAGTTTTAAAGCCTTGTTTAGATTGGCTTCTCAAAAAAGTGTTTTTTTCACATTTAGTAGTAGTGCTTCGAGAAAAAAATTACTTTTTCAAAGTAAGTTAAGCATTTTTTTTTTGTATTTTGTGTTTGAATTACATTTTTCTGTAAAAGTAAAAGCTATAAAAATAAGCTAAAAACATGTTTTTAACTTTTTTCCATAAGCTGGTCATGATTAGTTTCTGATAAAAAACCGTTTTTCAGTTTTTTTTACAACTTATGCTTTTGCAGAAAAACCAATACAAACAATTTTTTTTTGAACCCAGAAGCGCTTAACTTATAAAAAAATACTTCTAGGTTTTTGAAAATTAAATCTAAAGAAACCCTAAAGAGGGTGAGGTGACATTTGACATTTTTTAATTAATTTTGGTTGCTAATAATATACAGAAATTTATCTCTTCAGTATATTTTTTTTAATAAATGTCTCTTTGGCATTGGAACTATTATTATAAAATAAGATAAAATAATAAAGTTAAAAAACAAAAAATATATTTTTATAATATGAGTAAAAGACTTTATAAAATAATAAAATTTAGAATAAAATATAATTAAAATTTCAAAATATACCTTTCAAATATTCTTTTAACCAATTTTATTTTATGTTTTTGTAATTATCTTACATTGTCCCCGCATTAGGCGATGATTATTGATTATTCACCATTGTACTATACATACATTCATGTTAAAGTTTAGAAAATTAAATAAATAAATGTAATATAGAAAGAGAGATTCCATTCAAGCCATGTTGAGCACTGGATAGGTCTTTATTTAGATTTAATGGTGACATCACTGACATGTCTCCTACTTACCCTTTGCCTTCATCCATTGGGGGTCACCCTCTTCCTATTATTATTATTATTATTATTATTATTATTTGATAAAATTGGTAATCACTGTCAAAAAAGACATACACGTACAGAGATGCACTAATTACATTGGCTTAACGACCGCATAAAAATAAATACTTCTGTCATACAACCCCGAAATGAAAGAAACATTGTTCTTCTTACATGAAACCCACTCAAGACCCAACAAACAATATTTATTAATAATATTGGACCCTAATTTGTTACTGTGTGAACAATTTTGATAAATAGTATTGGACTATCATTGTTTTTCCCTATTATTATTATTATTATTATTATTATTATTATTATTATTATTATTCATACATGTTTGTGCAAGTGAATCCATATATTTCTTCTTTAAGAATAGTCACCATTTCCTTCTATATCATACCAAAGTATCGAACTAGTTTTGGCTTTTTACTTATAAGAGTGAACACATAATATGACATGTTATTTCTGTTGGGTTGTGGACCACATATTATGTAGGGATATAAGGACCTATGTGCATAAGTTGTGTAGACGTACACAACTAATGTTTATAATTGTGTATATTTTATTATATTATAGTTTTGAATGGACCCAAATATTTGTGATCTGATTCAAGTTTGAATTTGGTCCTAATTATCTAATTTTAAATGTGTGGATATACATATTAATCATATGTTGTGTAGAATTTCTGGGAGTAAAATTGTCAAATCTATGATGGACAGACTTGTAATTAGCCACATACAGAGTTTTTATAAATAGGGTGTGGTCCCTGACTGAGCATGCAACGATCTGAGATTCAGAATTAGGTTTTTATGAATTAGGGTTCCCATCTCCCCTCTCTGCGTGTGATCAGTGAGAAGAACCACAAGACCCAATCACTTTCGTTATAATCAATGGATTCAAGTGCATGTACGCTTTCGCCACTTTCTTTGTTCATAGGCAATCTCTAAGCAAGAAGATCCAGGGTTATAAATTAGGGTTTATACCCATTAAGATCCATCAAGTGGTACCATAGCCATCTTGTTTTGGAATTGTTTAGGATTTATTATAATTAAATCTTGAATTTATTGATTTTATTATGCATGCTTCGGTTGAGGCTTTTCATGCTAATATGATGATGGTATATACACATATATTGGTATGTATTACAATTGTTATATTACAATTCTGAAAGAAATATTTGAAAGTCGTGGCATGGTTTTTCAATAGATTGGAAATTATATATATAGATGATATAATAATTATTTAATATATATATATTGATCCAGTTTTGGAAACCGTGTGGTGCTATGGTTTCTCAATTCTGAAAACATAGATTGTTATTATATAAATATATATTTATTTATTTGGTTTTGAATGATTGGATTGGTTCTTCTGAACTAAATTATTTGACTTATCCCTAGGTGATGAGTGTGATGGATTTAGAGATGGTAATAATACCCATACTCGACCCGACTCGACCCGAGTTTGACAGGTGAAATCCGATTTGACCTGGTTTCGGGTCGGGTTCGGGTAAAACCCGACTTGTATGAAACGGGTGTGGGTGCGGGTATGGGAATTCTAATACCCGACCCGTACCTGTACCTGACCCGAAATTAAAATTACTAAAATATTTATATAATATATATATATATACACACATATATATACTAATATGTTCTACAACTTAACAATTTAGAATTTTTTTATTTTTCCTCTTTGTTTGGTCTTATAATTTTATAATTATTTTATTTTATTTTATAAAAAATTATAATTACTTTTAAGTTATTTTTTTTTATAAAAATAATATTTTTTTATTAATTTTTTTAATATTGGGGCGGGGGCAGGTATACCCGCGGGTACCCGATTACCCGTCGGGTGCGGGTGTGGATTTGGGTTTTTAAAACCCGTTGGGTTCGGGTTCGGGTATACTAGTTGGGTATCGGGTACGGGTACGGGTTTGGTAATACCCGCACCGGACCCGCCCCGTTGCTATCCCTAGATGGATTTGATATTCATATATATATATATACTAGATTTAATTTTTTATACTTTGGAGAAATTATCAAGCCCTTGTGCTAATGTTTTTCTATAAAGATTTATTAATTATCATGTATCATGGATTTCAATACATGTTTATATTTACTTTTAGTAAGTTAATTTTCATTATCACCAAAGTCAAGGTGCAAGAGCACAATTAATAATTTATATTATTTAAATTTTACTTTCATTTTGATTAGGATAATATTTGGATTTTAGTTTAATTATTATGAATTTAATTTTTAATTCATAATTATAAGGTTGTTTTAATAATCATTAGAAAATAACAACTTAGAGTTGCTTTTATAGCTTTCTTGGGTATTTACTACAATTGGTAGAAACAATATGTCACCAAAGTGACCTCTGTTGTGGAAACTTTTTGTTTGTGAATAATCATGGTATTAGTGCATGCTTATGCTCATGTGACAACATGTCGGCCCAAAGGAAGACTGTTGTCTGGCAGAGATTTGTTTGCACATGTGGTAATAAGTTGTTTATATATAGTTATTAAGTGTCTATTGTGAGTATTTAGTCGGCCCAAAGGAAGACTTCATACTTGACTAGATTTTACTATAAAACTTGATTATTGCAACAAGTTGATTACTAGTGAATTGAATCTCTGTCCAAAGACTAGGTTTACTGTCACAACAATTGACTTGTAGATGGGTGGTTGTTATTTATATGCTTGATTATTATATTTTTGTTATTTAATTGTGAGTTGATTTTTGTTAATTGCTCTATGAACAGTTGATATCATGAGTGTTGGCAATGTGTCTGCTACACTCAGTGGCGTTCCTGTGCTTAGCGGCACAAACTTTAAGACTTGGAAAAACAAGGTGACACTTGTTTTGGGATGTATGGATCTGGACCATGCATTAAGAGAACCACGTCCTGTATCTCTTACAGATCAAAGCTCTCTTGAGGATAGGAGAGTTTTTGAGAGGTGAGAGAGGTCTAATCGCATTGGTTTGATGATCATAAAGAATACAATCCCGGAGACTTTTCTGGACACTATGTCTGAGGAAAATGATGTTAGGCACTTTCTTGACACCCTTGAGGAATGCTTCGTAAGAAGTGATAAGGCGGAGATGAGTGCTGTCCTAAGGAAACTTGTCTCTATGCGGTATAAGGGTGATGGGAACATACGTGAATACGTTCTCGACATGTTTCATCTAGTTTGGGAAATTGAAGGCTTAAAAAAATTGAATTACCGAGAAGATGTTACGGTGCATTTTGGTTTTTGATTTCCCTCCCTCCTCGATTTAGTCGGGTTTGAAGTGAGCTATAAGCGTCGGAAAGATAAGTGTACATTGAATGAGCTCATCTCACATTTTGGTACATGAGGAAGATAGAACGAAAACAACATAAAGTTTGAGAGTGCGCATTTGGCATCTTCTAACTCGAGGCCCTCAAAAGAAGAGGAAATACGATAAAGTTCGTGACACCAAAATCGTGTAAGAAGACCAAAGGCCCACGAAAAAGAGCATAAAGAATTGAAATGCTTCTTCTACAAGAAGGCTTCTCATGTAAAGAAAGAGCGCCCTTTAAGTATCGCTTGGCGCGTAAAGAAAAGGTATGTTTTTGCTCAAAGTTTGTCTTGAAGTTAATTTGGTTTCAGTTCCTAGATATACTTGGTGGTTGGATTCAACTGCTACAACTCACATAAGTGTATCAATGCAGGGTTGCCTGAACTGCCAAACATCGAGTGATGGTGAAAGATACATCTATATGGAGATTGGAAAGGCAGAAGTCGTAGGCGTAGGGACTTTTAGATTGTTACTTCGTACTGGTTTTTATTTAGAATTAAATACCACATTTATTGTACCATCCTTGAGACTGAATTTAGTTTCTATTTTCGGTTTTTAGACAAAAGAAGGTTATTTTTTTGTTCATTTTGGTAATAAAAGATGTGTTCTTCATTTTAATTCGATGTTGGTTGGAACCAGTACATTAAGTGAAAGTGATAATTTTTATTTGGTTGATATGGTTAATACAAACAATGAATCCTATAATACTGAAACTAAAGGAATAAAACGTAGATTACAAAATGAAAATTCCTACTCATTATGGCACAAGCGTTTGGGTCATATCTCTGAAAAGAGAATTTATAGGCTTGTAAGAGATGGAATTATTGATGTAATTGACAAAACCAACAATAAGGTGTGCATTGAGTGCATTAAAGGAAAGACTACAAACAAAAGAAAAGTGGGGACCGAGAGAAGTAAAGAAGTCTTAGAACTTATACATACAGATATTTGTGGACCTTTCCCTACGGCGTCTTGGAACGGTCAACGGAATTTCATTACGTTCATTGATGACTACTCTCGTTATGGTTACCTCTACTTGTTACATGAGAAATCGGAGGCCTTGGACTATTTTAAAGTCATTTAAAGGCGGAAGTTGAAAAATCAATTGGGCAAGAATATAAAGGTCATCGGATCCGATCGTGGTGGTGAATACTACGGTGAGATGCGATGGATCGAGCGAGCAACATTCGGGCCCTTTTTGCTCAATACCTAGAGGAGTGTGGAATCGTTTCTCAATACACCATGCCAGGTTGTCCTAGCATGAATGGTGTGGCAGATAGGCGAAACAGAACCCTCAAAGATATGGTAAGATGTATGATTACTCATACAACATTATTGAACTCTCTCTGGGGTGAAGCATTAAAGACCGCAGTCTATCTCCTAAATAGAGTTCCCACTAAGGCTCTTGAGAAGACCCCTTATGAATTATGGATCGCAAGAAGCCTATCCTAAGCCATTTACGAGTTTGGGGTTGTCTAGTCGAGGCAAGGCCTTATAGGCCTAATGAAAGAAAAGCTGGATGCAAGGACAGATAAGTAGCTATTTTGTAGGGTACTCACGAAAAAAATCAAGAGGCTTTTAAGTTTTTATAATCCTACATCAAGAACCTTTTTTTGAAAGCGGAAATGCCGGTTTTTGAGGATGTTGAGGTTGGGGAGGAGAATCGAAGTGATGATTTTGTCTTTGTGAAGGATTTGGATACATCTTTCTCTGTTGTTGCTAAGGATCACAGTCAGGTTTCTTTTCCTGTTGTCATTCAAACACAACATTCGGTTCATGACAGAGATGATATTATTCCTACCCATCAAGAAGAGGGTACTTAACCAGTTATTGGTGAGGAACAAGACATTCAACCTCAAATTCAAGAAGAACCAGTGCCTCTAAGGAGGTCCACGAGAGTAAGGAGAAATCCAATTTCGGATGACTATTTAGTATTTCTCCATGAGCATGAAGGATATATTGACTCAATGGAAAATGATCCAGTTACCTTTAGTGAGACAATTAATGGCTCAAACTCTCATAAATGGATCGAAGCTATGGGTGAGGAAATCCAATCCATGAAGGACAATGACGTTTGGGACCTTATCCCATTGTCAGAAGGTGTGAAACCGATTGGATGTAAATGGGTCTTTAAAACCAAAAAGAATTCATAAGGCAATGTTGAAAGGTATAAGGCGTGTCTAGTTGCGAAATGATTTACTCAGAGGGAGGGCATCGATTACAAAGAGACTTTTTCTCCTGTTTCCGCAAAAAACTCTTTTAGGACCATTATGGCACTTGTGGCATATTTTGATCTTGAGCTACATCAGATGGATGTAAAGACGGCCTTTCTTAATGGAAACATTGAAGAGACCATTTATATGATGCAGCTGAAGGGATTAGTCATTGGGGAGACTAATCAAATGATTTACAAACTTAAGAAATCTATCTATGGGCTTAAACAGGCTTCCCGACAATGGTATCAAAAGTTCCATCATATTGTTCTCTCATTTGGCTTTGAGGTGAACACTGTTGAGGATTGTGTGTATCACAAGTTCAGTGGGAGTAAGTACATATTTTTTATTCTATATGTTGATGATATTCTGCTTGGCAGCAGTGACAAAGGGATCCTTTGGGAAACTAAGAAATTTCTCTTTGAAAGTTTTGAAATGAAAGATCTTGGTGAAGCATCCTTTGTATTAGGGATCCATATTCATCGTGATCGTTCACAAGGCTCTTTGAGTTTATCTCAGAAGAGCTATATTGATAAAATACTGCAAAGGTTTGGCATACAGAACTGTAAGCCCCATGACACTCCCGTGTCGAAGGGAGATAAATTTAGTTTAAAACAGTGTCCTAAGGAAGGAATTGAATCCGAATACATGCAGAACATTCCCTATGCGTATGTAGTAGGAAGTCTTATGTATGCACAGGTCTGTACCCGTCCTGACTTGGCATTTATAGTGGGAATGCTTGGAAGATATTAATGTAATCCGGATAGAGAACATTGGGTTGCAGCCAAAAGGGTCTTTAGATATCTTCAGAAGATAAAGGATTACGGCTCTCACATACTAGAGGTTGGATGAGGCTTGAGATCATTGGGTATTCGACTCCGACTTTCTTTGGATGCTTGGATAGTCAGTGAAAGTCGACATCCGGGTTTACATCTTCACTATGGCTGGTGGTGCTATTTCATGGAGAAGTGCCAAGCAATCCTTGGTTGCTTCATCAACCATGGAGGCAGAATTCATCGCATGTTATGAGGGCATCTAGTCATGCTATTTGGGCTCGCTAATTTCGTTAAAAGGATTACGAGTTGTCAGAAAGCATAAAGAGACCTTTGACGTTGTATTGTGATAATAGAGCGAGCGATTTTGTTCTCAAATAACAACAGAAGTTCTTCTAGGTCTAAGCATATAGACATTAAGTTCTTAGCTGTTAAAGAAAGTGTGAGCCCCACCCCTTAAATTAGATCCCTAGCCAGTCGACTGCAAGCTTTTTTTCAATCGAGCCATTGATTTATAAGATTTTTAAAACCCTTGCTCTTATCCTTACGGTTACAAAATATCACGATCTGATTGCAGACTTCACTACCACGACCTCTTATAAAACCCTAGCCCTCTTTTCCTTTACTTCATGGTGAGTGCTGGGTGGCAGGACGAGTGGATCTTCTTATTGAGAGTTGTTTTGCTTCTTTCAGGTAGGATCTTTGAGCTTGTTGCATAATTAATGATTATTATTGATGCGGTTGGCTCTAGATTTATTTCTTTTTGAAACCCTAAAATTTGTTCCTATTTGTGATTCACCTTTAAACTTTAGATTTAGCCCTTGAGTTTCTAGGGTTTGTTCCCAATTTGTGGTTTGAAGGAGTTTTGTTTCTCTGTTGATGTGTGCACTTAGGATCTTGATCATGATGTTTTTATGGATTAAATCACATCTCAAGGATGAGATCTTGCATGATATGTTTGATGTAATATGAAGTATAGTTGATTGAGATACAATCTTTCACCATGTGAAAGGAATTGCTAGTTGTTTTAGTTTGATAGTTTTCAGATTTTCGTTTTTGACTATAGCAGAAATTCCTCTCCGATTTTAGGGATATTAGAGGAAGAATTTGAAGGAGAGTAAAATATAAAAGTTGTAGATTTTGATGTTATCTAAATAATTGCAAAATTTCAGATTTTATGATTCTGTAGTTTGTGAGATATAGCCTCATTAGTATAATTGTCTCGGATGATATTTCTGTGCAGAACTTGAAGAATCATGGCCAATTTTGATAATCAGGGAGATTGAATTAGATAAGGTGAAAAATAAGAAAGTCGTTCCTTTTTGAGTTGTATGATTGTCAGTAAAATTTCATTAAGTTTGGAGTTGTAGGTTAAGAGATATGCATATTTTAATAGTATATGTCTGAATTATAATTTTGCAGAAATAGTTAGAAATTCAATTGAATGTTATAAATTGAGTAGTACTCTAAATTATGTGAATTTCGGCTATGTCATAGTGTTAGGTGTCTATTATTCCCAGAATTTTTAAATTTGTGATTTGGAAAAATGTGAGTGAAGTTTTGAGGGTTTTAGTACTCATTGATCATGTTGGAATTATTGATTTGAGCTCTTAGAGTGGGTAATTGCTGTTGTAGCCCTCACGATAATCAATATTTGGGGGTGTAGAATAATAGTTTGAAATTTTTGCATTTGTACCCTTCTAAAAATCTTTATATATATATATACTATTGCTTGTTAGCCTCGATTTTGTTATTTAAAGCTAATAGGGATCTTTTTCCCAAATATAGGACATGCCAAGGTGTAAGGTTTGAGGAGTATTTTTTTGGGCGTTAATCGAGTGAAAGTATCCCGCATATAAACCCTATTATATGTATATACTGAAAAATTCAAGTTTTGTGAACTTTTAGATTTTTAAAGAAAATTCTCGATTATTTTTGACATATATATCTTGAATTATTTATTTATTATACTGATTCATGTTTGTATTCCATTAAGCTGGTGTATTTTTGATATGACAAAAATTGGGATCGTATTACTTGTAAATTCTTGTACTTTGCTTGTTTTTGAATTTTTGTTAGTTCATCGTTTTTGTGAATATGCCGTATTTTGACATAGAAACTAGTCCCCAATTAACTATGCAATAACCCTGTCACTGGGGGTTAAACACTGACCTTGTCGACACGTATTTTGTTATAGAAACTATATTTTCCCACCGCTTGCATTAATTACATTAGCTTGACGAGCTTATAAAAAGATAAATACTCCTGTCATATAACCCCAAAATGAAGAAAACATTGTTTTTCTTACATGAAACCCACTCAAGAACCAGCAAACAATATTTATTAATAATATTGGACCCTAATTTACCACTATGTGAACAATTTTGATAAATAGTATTGGACTACCATTGCTTTTGCCTATTATTATTATTATTGTTATTATTATTATTCATACATGTTTGTGCAAGTGAATCCATATATTTCTTCTTAAGACTAGTCACCATTTCCTTCTATATCATACCAAAGTATCGAACTAGTTTTGGCTTTTTACTTATAAGAGTGAACACATAATATGACATGTTTTTTTCTACTTTCACATTTATA
>NC_052486.1:23260674-23464203 GCF_009730915.1 Dioscorea cayenensis subsp. rotundata | reverse complement strand
TATTTATTTATTTATTAGCAAACTTTCATTCTTTGTGTTTATTATAAGTGGAAATTACCAGCGCTTTAAGTTTGTAAAATTACAAAAACAAGATTAGTTTTGCAGATCCCAAAAACCCCCTCGTAAAAGTCTGTGTTTTTGAACACGACCTGTAGCGGATGTGAGCAGAGTGAGTTTCAAATTTTTGGACGAAAATGCCCTTGCATGAGGAGTGAGTGGGCTATGACCGTCGGCGATTTGAGGAGGAAGTGGGGGTTTTTCAGTGAGGGTATACAGAGGCAATTTATTGGGTAGTTTAATTCTTTTCTCGACTCACGTCTTGACTTTTTCCAGTTTCGAAGCTGTCTCGAAGTTATCTCTCGTGAAAGCCTCTGTAATTAGCGTTTCATCGACTTTTTCCACTTTCACGGTATCTCGAGAGAGAAGTCCCATGTGACTAGTTGGCATTCATCGATTCTGATCTAAGGTATTGAGTATGGTTTTATGTTAGCTACATTCATTCTGAAAGAAAGATTTTCGGTTTTGTTTTGTGCTCCTGTTTTTTGTTGGAAGATATTGAAGTCTGCTGAGGGATTTCTCATTTGGGGGTTTTGTTAGTCTGCGAGGGAGATTTCTCGGCTAGGGTTTTTGTTTTGTTTTGCGTTTTTCATTATGTATACACTACTCGAAAATAGTTTTTCGATTATTATGATTTAGTAGTAATATTTATAATGTACATTTCCGTTTCGTTTGATATAGTTATGCGATTTCTGAAATGAGGGTTGACGTTTAAGAAATGAGATATTCTGAGTTTAACATTTGTTGTCTACATTTTAAGTATTATCGTCTCTGTTTAACAAAAATGGGTCTCTGTTTAACATTTTATATCTACGTTTTAATAAGCGAGAGTTCTAGTTTTAAAACCTTATATTTCATAGCTAAAACTTTTGTATCGTCTGCGAGGCTTGTGATTATGGCGAGTCGACCTAGTTAATGGGCGTTGCTATTTGACACGGGTTGTGGAGACCTTAGGTGAATTGAAAGTTAACGTGACCCCTCGACATTGGGAGATTATTGAAGGACACGTTTACGCAGTTATTTGGGCTGGAAGCCGTATACCAAGAGAGGGCCCTTCTTGATTCTCTTTTTGCGAAAGATGCGATGGTGGCGACAATAAATTCGAGGATCGGGGAAAGCTGCTGAGTTTGAGACCTCGAGATGTGGCCCTCGTTCTTGGTGCGCGTTGCGATGAGCGAGCGGTGGTCTTTCGAAGAAGAAGAAAACCCGGTCGGTCGAAGGGCGGTATCTATCGAAGACCTCACGAGAGCGGAGACTCCATGAAGCACTACGGTGCGACTTGTTCGACGGAGAGGAGAAGAAGATAATTTTGTCAAACCCCCGATGGTGTACCTCGTGGGGGACGATCCTCTTCCCAAATACATCATGCTCGGTTCGAGCTGGATCGTTGATTACGTCGATGATCTACCGAGCCGTGGGAGGCGTCTGGCGTGAGGCGCGAGCTGACGCCTGCAGAGTGGCTTATGGAGGATATTCCGCGGCGGCCGCGAGTGCAAGATAGATCTGCGGGAAGAGACCAACCGCAGGGTACATTAAGGGGTTGCTCGGTCGCGCTAACGTGCTGGTTTCTGGTGGCCGGAGCGGGGAAGAAAGTCCGTTTCGGCGAGATCCCAAGGATCTTTGTGCTACGGTGAAAGCTACTAGGGAAGCAAGCGATGGTAGAAAGCGAGCTTGTCGTCGCTCGATGGAAAAGAGGTAATAAATCATGGACGATGTCTAACATAAGTCTTTAATGTTTAAACATTTTATTTAGCGTTTAACTTTAGTATTTAGCGTTTTAACTATTATTCATAACTAGTTTAAATATTTTGTTCTCCGTTTAATTATATTCTATAACGTTTAAATATATAGTTTTTATAGTTTAAAATGAATGATCTCGTTGAAATTGTTTGGTTTACATATGTTAGTTTCTGAGCTGGTTCCGCGAATCTTTGAAGAAGAAATATTTGTTAGGCGCCCTAACCGACGGATGGATGCCATTGCTCCCGAACCACTTGCTCGAGGCGGGGATGAGAGAGGCAGCCTCATCGTGCCTTGCTGGGCCTGCGTTCTCCTCACTTCCGAGCCCACCACGCGCACGCGATTCCTCGGCCGCAGGAGAAGCCTCCCCTACCCCGGCAGATTGCAACAACCCCCTACCACGACAGCGAGCGGTCCCCGACCATGGTAGCCCCTCCGTGGTGAGCGTACCCAGGTGACATTAGGGCGAAAGATGTCACCGCGACTCTTATGCAGGACGTGCGGATATTGATGATCGAGGTTTCCTCGACTTGTCGCTCGTGTGGAGGCGCTGGAAGGACGTTCATGACCGACTGCGCCAGTCCCTCGAAAGAATCAAGCACCGGGACTGACAGGCGGCGGGAATTTGGCGACGACGACATCATCGGGAAGGTCGTTCCAAAGGCGGCCACATTCGAAGAGACTTGCGAAAAAGAGGAGAACAATCGCCTCTGTCTCCATGGGGTGACGATGAAACAATATGACACCATCGGTCGATGATCATTTATCGAGTCTATCGCCGTTGATGACATGGCCATGGCCGAGTGGAGGACATCGTAGATGATGTGGTCAGTCTGCGTGATTGAGAAGGTCGTTGACTCTCTTCTCGATGAAATCGTCGACCGGGTGGAACCGCTGCCGAGATAGCGGCGTCAAAGATGGACACAATCCACGAAGGTCGAGAACAAGTTAAGGGTGTGTCTCCCAATGATCTTTCGTTGTCATGGCCACGGTTGAGAAGATCGTCGAATCCGCTTTGCGTGGCCGTGGCCGACGATCTAGCATGACCCAGCAGGGACACGATCCCACCACAACAAGAACCATGTAAGGGAAGTATCTGCGGTTGATCTGTCGCCGTCGCTCCGCGTCGAGCCGGACACAATCCCACAACAAGAACAACAATGTAAGGATGTGTCTGCAGTTGATCTTGTCGCCATCGTCCCGCGATCGAAGGAAGATCTCGATGAAGACCCCGGACCCAAAGCAGCGAGAGAGATGATCGAGGCGATCAAAAATTGGACGAGACGGCTCGGAAAGCTTTTTATTCGAAGAAGAAGAAATGGGTTGGCTTTCGAGTCGTCTTAACAAATACGAGCGAGGAGTTGATGAGGATCTTCCTCAACTGCTCTATGGACGGGTAAGTGTAACGCTTTTTATGATATTGTTTAAAGGGTTTCTTATAGTGTTTAACTATTACCTAATAGTGTTTAATACCATTATGTTATCATTTAAGTTTTTCGCCTTTACCGTTTTAATTATATATAATATCATGTAACAATTGATAATATCATTTAAATATTTACTATATGGTCTTCTAATATCTCATTATCGTTTAACCTCGAAAGACCGTCGTGTGGAAGAATGACGCCGCTGTCACCTACACGCCAGGTTATACACGCCCTGAGGGGAAGGAGATGGTCATCGATGATGTGATGGGCGCTTTTCGATGTCATAATACAAAAAGTCGCTGAGCAAAGAGCCATATCCTTACAAGAAGCGCCTCCATCATCGGACGCTATACGCTGTTTATGTCAAAGCGGGTGACGACGCACATGACACAATTATGGCTATGATCGGGGATGCATCGCAACTCGCATGAAGTTCAAATTGTCATCCTCCCGATAATCATGAATGGCCACTTCCATGTCGTCGTCACCGACAATGATAAACAAGAATACAGGGCATTATTCTTCATGTCCGGGGTACAATAAGGACGCGTTGGACATGGTAAGTTCTTTAATTATGTCCGATTAATATCCGTTTGGTATTTAAATCGGTATTCTAATCTCGACTTGCATATCTCGACGGTGAATCTATTCGACCTTTGTGTCGATATGGAGTTAAGCGAGTCGGCGGCTAACAAAGTACCCTCTCGTGCACGACCACGCAAAACCCCACGCCAAAAACAAGGAAGCGTCGATTGCTGCCGCCTACGTCATGCGGTTTATCGAGCAATTCGTGGGGTGAGAAGTTACTGACTCACCGCAGACGAGGCGTTCCTTACCTCGGATTCACGGTATGTTACCCGCGATACTTAAGGAGGGAGGCGATGGCGTCCATGATAAAGGGGTCGTCACGGCAGGGTTAAATTCATTTTTGAATAACATGTCTTGTATATCCGATCGTCAATTTTGTTTTCAAAATGTAAATCGGACAAAATTCAATTCATTGTTTTCGTGTTCGAAGAACATGACTTGTATATCTTAATGTAAATTTTGTTTGTTTTTGAATTGTAGAAGCGGGTTAAATTCCATTCGGTTTTATTTCATTGTTTTAATTTACGTTGTAATTGTGTACATTTCACTTTCATTGTTTAAATATAGTATATATCGTTTAAAACATCAGTTTTAAATATTTCAAATTACAGTGTACTCGTTTAAAAATAACACTTTCTCCTGTTTAAATAAATGCACTTATTGTTTAACTAAATATGGAAAGTTGCCCATCAATACACAATTCAATTCATTGTTTTTGTTTTCGAAGAACATGACTTGTATATCTCAATGTAAATTTTGTTTGTTTTCAATTGTAAGGCAGGTTAAATTTCATTCGGGTTTCATTTCATTGTTTAATTTACGTTGTAGTTGTGTACATTTCCGTTTCATTGTTTAAATATACCATATATCGTTTAAACATCGATGAAATATTTCAAATTACGAGTGTATCCGTTTAAAAATAACAATGTCTCCGTGTAAATACATTCAATTCGTTGTAAATACACAATGTTTCCCTGTCATCGTCGGTTTATTAACAATGCCTAGTCGGCGACAGTTTCATTGTGACCGGATCCTCTTTCGACTACAGCTCATTTGAAGATGAAGTGTACTTGACCAATCCGATGGAAATCAATTTCATTTTTCGTTCGAGAAACCGATTTATATATTTTCGGGTATGATAATGAGGGAGAACAACAAGATGTAATGCAACTCCCTTGGCATTGTCTATCGTAAAACCAAAGCGAAAAGTCCCTTCAAAAGGTTGAACATGATGTGATTTGGCGCTTTCCTTTCCCACCATTTTCGGGGCCAAAAATGGGATTTCACAACATGGGACCCATTTGAAGTGAGCAGTAGGGGGTAAAAGGGAAGTTAAACACTAACTGGAAGGGTCATCGTGGTGTGTAAAAAGTAGGAGGGGGTTTTTGGGAAGTTTTGAAAATTACGAGGGGTGAACAGTAATTTTCCGGGAAATTGCCAAAAAAACCCTTTAAGTTTGTAAAATTGCCAAAAACACCCCGTTAGTGGGTGAACAGTAATTTTCCCTTATTATAATTATATCTCTAAATTTTTTTTTTTAAACTCGGGGATGATTATGTGATCTTTTTCATATTGGGTGTATCTTATTCTTATTGTTATTATTATTATCATTATCATTATTTTGAGAATGATTTAAGTTAATGATTTAAATTAAATATTCAAAAATTTTAGGGACGTATATGCAAAAAAAAAAACCCAATTATTTAATGTTTTAATACTTAAAATGTTCAAAATTATAATAATAATAATTTATTTTGAAAAGAAGAGCACGAATCGTAAAGCACCGCACGTGTTTGAGCACCGCCAAAGCCCTATATAAATGTCTCCCCTGAAACCCTGCTTCTCATGACTCTCCAGTTCTCTCTCCCAACGCCGGCTTCCATCGGCCGGGAAACGATCGCCGACGATCGCCGGAGATGAGTCTTGATGGGATCGATGAATGGGATGAGAACTTCTTGGATGAAGCCATCCGCGTCGAGCTCGAGGCCATCTCCTCCCGTAACCTCCCGTCCTCCGATCCTCTCCGAAACCCTACCACGCCGTTTCGACCAAACCCTCAACCATTCACTTCGTTAGGTTTCGATGGCGTTGGTGAAAGTGTGGATCTATGTTTCTCGCCGCCCAGGGAGCTCTCTCAGAGGTTCGTGGAGAAACCCCAACCCAGTGTTCTGGTTGAGGATTGCGAGATCGTGGAGCATTGGGTGGGGTTGAGGAATGGCGCGTGCGATGGTGGTCGAATCAAGAAGGATGGAGAAGCCAAAGAAGTTGAGAAACTGAAGGTTAGGGTTTTGTTATATGACTTTCTATTGTTTTGTTTCTCTAGATTCTTTTGAGCAACGAGTAACGATTCCCCCTTATGGCGATGTGTATTGGGAGAGAACAAGTTCGGCAATGCGATCGCTTGTATCAATTGTAAAGTGTTATTGGTCTTGATTCTTTTTATGGGTTTTCAATAATCATTATCTTCTTGTTTTGTTGTTTGCTTGTTGTCTTGATTGGTTGAGGTTTTTTTTTCAGCTTTAGGGTTTTTGAAAGATTTGGAATCTTCTTGTTTGGTTGTTTGTCTTGATTGATTGTATTTCCTTTGAGTTTTTCAAGAATTGTCATCTTCTTTTTGGGGTCTCCCATCAATGTAGATAAGAAAGTTGGGCTCTAAATAATTCGGAGGAACTAATTGATGATAATTTCACTATTCTGTGTTCCTATATTTGATTTTCTTGATCATACGGGATTTTTGTGGCATTTACTTGTTAAACTTAGAAGTACATGATTTCATGAATAGTAGTCTTATTGTTTTCTTGAAATAGATAATCTTATGGTTATGTTTTAATACTGATTTGCAGAGAGAATTGGGGCGTCTATCCAAGCAGCTTAATCATATGGTACACATTTTTGGCCTCCCTGTTGAAACATAGTTGAATTTTCAATTTTGAATGTTTTATGATTGCCAAGTAAAAGTCGCTGATTCAATAGTTTTCGGTTTGTAGGAACATGAATGTGCAGAACTCCAGAAGGACAGATCAAAGAAGGATGAGCAACTTAAGTCTGCTTTTTCACAAATTGAGGCTAAAGATGCTGAAATCAATCGATTGAGTAAATCCAATATGTGAGCTACATGGCCTTTCTTACTCAAAATTTTTTAATTATAAGGTTGGCTTTTGTTGTTACATGTTCCTTGTCAAGGGCATTAGCTCCATGGCTTTTCAACAATCACATGCTTTTGTTTGCTGTTATATAGTAGTGCTTTAGTGGATTGTAGCATAAGTTAAGTCCTCCTCCATCAAACATAACTTGTATACAGATACCTGATACTCAAGTCTCTGTGTCTTTTATTGTGCTTATCATTTTACTTCATTTTGGTAATATGCCACAGGATAGGCAAAAGGATCATTCAGCCGTGGTTTAAACTGCATATTACAAAATTTTAGATTAATATGACTGAAATTGATCATTGTCTTTCTTTGCGTGTGTGTGTGTATAGCAAGGCAATTTCACAGGCTGAGCAGAGAAAAAATACTAGATCTTCTGTGAAGGTCAATAAAACTGTTGAGCCTACAGGAGAAGCCATTCAGGCTGATGGAACATCTTTAGTCTCTGAACTGAAGCGACGTGTGGTAATTGATGCAGGTATATGGCATGCTAATTTTTGTTTCCACCTACAGCATACAAGATGATCCGGTCCATTTACTGTGGCCTATATTGTTGGAAAGGTTTTTACACTAACAACCATGTCCTTTGAAGCATTGTGACTTCTTAATTATGGATCTAGGTGCCACTTCATAAATATGAAACTGAGTAGGAAAACTTAAGATTTTCTAGTGAGATGAAAATTCATGAAGTTGATACTTATTCATGTTTTAAGCCATGCAAATTAGATTAATGTCTTGGATTATTGATTTGGAAGCGTTTGCATGTATTGACCGGTGGAAGCAAAAAAATTTATTTGTTCTTAGGATACCTTAAACCTACTTTTATATTTGTGGTTTGCATACATTGACTGGTGGCTTCTTAATTATGGATCTAGTTGTCGTTTCCTACGTATGAAACTGAGTAGGAATGCATAAAATTTGATAATATGAGATGAAAATGCAGGAAATTGATATTTATACGTGTTATAAACTAAATGCAATATTAGATGAATTGTCTGGATTATTGATTTGTTTGTCCTTAGGATACTTGAAGCTCTCTCGCATATATGTATATGTTTATTATTTTTCTTATATTCATTGACAATTTGCTTGTGAATTTGATATTTTCTAGGTTTGACCACATCAACTGGACTCCCTTTACAGGTAGTTTTGCAGAACTGGTGTCCCCGCATTGTTTCATGTGAATTTAGAAGTTATTAATATTGTCTGACTGTGTGTGCAGGAGAATTCTTTTCATGAGAATACTGTTCAAACGAAGTCTAGTAAGGAAATAGGAGTCCAAACAGACACTGTTCAGCATTGTGGTCTTACTGCATTGAAGGATGAAAAAATTGGAGCACATGGTGTCTCTAGCAAGCTGTGTGCAATCTGGGGTACTGGAGATCCTGAAATGTCTGGACAGAGTTTGGTCTCAAAGTTGTTTATAACATGTTCGCTAGAATTTTCTGTACTCTTCAGGTGCATGAGTACAGAATCTCAAAATACTCTGGACACTCTGCCAGACAAACCTTCTTCTAATGTATTATCAAATGATGGAAAGAACTTGAATCAGCCAGCTGAGATTACCAAGGTTTCTTGCCTATATGCAGTACTAATGAAGGTGTGCCGTCTGTTTTGATTCTTTTGACATTCAGTTAATCACAACTTTTACTGATTCATAAATTTGACCACAATTCTGGTTTTGTGATCTCATGCTGTTTTTCTTCTTTATTATCTATAATGATTTCATTCTCTATCTCATGAATTGCATGGAGGAACATGGGATTTTGGATTTTCTTTCTCATTTAGTACTTTTCTTTTTTGATCTGCTGCTCTTAGAGCACCTCAATATTCATTTGTTTGGGGTTAATCAATGGAAGTTACGTGTTGAAGTTGCATTTTTCATCATTGATCTTCATTTACCAAATATGGTAGTGAACATAATCTTAAAATTTTAAATTTATTGGAAGAAAATAATTTTGGACGAGGAAATTTGTTTGACCTTTTTCTTTATATGTATCTGCAAATGTAATTACTTCCAATTATTTGATAAATGCTGTACATATAACTTATGGATTTTTTTATTTTGCAACTAACAATATTATGGGATTCCTTTTTTATATATATATATATATATATATTCACAGATTCATAAGGGCGTAGTTCAGCTGGATGCTCTAGTCAGCATTCTACTTGACCTTTGTGACCTTGAAAATGTGGGTATTGTAACTTATAATGAAATAGCTTGCTATCTTCACTTAAAAGTCTTTGTTGTTCTGTGTGGTGATATTTATAGTTTACCTGCAAGCAATGGGAAATGGATCTTACAAAGTAATAGCTTTCTGTAACTGTATTTTATGATATATCTTTCCCATGAGATGATAGTTGTATCTTGTCTCTGAGCGAGTACTTGGTATACAATTTACGAATACTTCAATTAGATTGTATTGTTTACTTTTCTCCAGCATTATATGACAAATCTTTCCAAATGATAGTTGTATCTTTGTCTCTAAGAGAGTACTTGGTATACAATCTATCAATACTTCAATCAGGCTGTATTGTTTACTTTTCTTCAGCATGATAAGTATTTTTGTATGAAAATTTTCTTTTGAAGGAAATCCAATGATCCTTAGGATGCTATTTTTTTTTTCTGTTATAATTTTTTGTGCTTTGTTGCATTAACTTGTTTGTTTATGTGCAGGCTGTTTTTGTCCATTGTTCTCTGCATATTTTGTATGTCGTTTTGCAACACGTTTTGTCCTGCAATGCCAGATATGACATAAGGTAGATATTATCAATCATGGTTCAATTTTCTGGAATATGTTTCTTATGACATCTGTACTTATTTCATGGTCATAGTTCAAGTTTCAAGGGTATGTTTATTATCACATCTGTATTTATTTCGTAGTCATAATTTAATTTTCAGTGATATGTATCATGTCTGTATTTATTTCGTAGTTTTTGCTTTTGTATGTCTTTAATCTCAGATATATTTCTCATTGGTACCAAAAACCACCCAATACCATATTAGTATACTTCATTAGGATGTGTATCAAGAAATTTAATGATATTTAGTTTGAAATCACCCTATTTATGCTTACCATACATTCATCATTTCCCTAAAATTAATCTCATGGAAAGAGATTTTGTTTTTCACTGTTCCAGTCCACATGATGTCTTCTGTGGATTTGTCATTGCCTTGGTAGCATCTCTTGTGATTATTTTGTTGTTATTCCTGGCCCTTTTTGTTTAAAAAACTATGATTTGTCTCACCAATGCCTTCATAGTTCTAAAATTGCAATTTACATTTTGGTAGATTTTTATGTGTTTTTTTTTTATTCCTCATATGCTTATATACTTAATATGATCTTTCCAGTGTACTCTGGTCAGGGACAATATCTGTATGGAACAGTGTTCCAGTAGCAGCACTCATATGGAGAAAACCATGAAGCAGAAAATTCAACTTATAAACTTTGATGAATTTGGAAGTGTGCACATTGGAAAAATGGCATCTGGAATTCCACTGCACACAGAAGATTTTGATTTGGGATATTTATGTAAGACTAGAGGTGGGACTGGGAGTCCCAATAAAGGCATGATTCTTTCTTCTGGAAAATTGGATTTCATTGTTTGAGAAAATGCAACAAATTGCTTCTGGGAAAGTAGAACAGAAAGCTCAGATTTTGGCATTTTCTATCATGAATCTTATCTGGTCTCAAAGTGAGCCTAATGTGGTGAGGGAGAAGTAAGTTATTCATGAAAATTAGCTTGTCTGGGTCATTATTTGTTCTTTGTATGATTTTTGTAATTCTAATGAGATTTTGCTTTTTGTAGGACTGGTCTATTGCCATTGTTGGAATGCATGTCACAGCTATTACAGAAGGATGCAGGCTTGCTTGTACAAATGCATGCTGTTCGTCTTCTGTTTTCTGTCTTAAACTGTACATCTTCATTCTTATCTATTTCTACCTGTAGGTAATTCCATGGGGTGGTTTAAGAAATTTACTTTGTTGTTCTTTTATATTGCAGGTCCAAAGGTATTGCTGATGTTAAATTGCGGGACTTCACAGGATATCTCAGCATTGGAGGGTGTGATTTCCTGTGTTCTTGAAGGATTGGCACGAACTTTAGTTCAAGCCAGAACTGGTCCTCAGGTTTGTCTGCTTGGAGTCCTCTGTGGTAGTTAATATGCCTGCTTTAGTATTTAGATAAATGCACCACAAAGTCCTCCATATTTCACTTGACCTAATAATCCTTTGGCGAAAACGTATATTTCAAATTCTTGTACTTTTTAATCTTTTTTAATTTAAATTTAATTATATCTTTTTTTAAATTTACTTAATTACCCTTATTTTTCTTCACCACCACCCCCTCACTCACCAGCAAACTTGCCCCTGCAACCTCATATGTGCGCTCCGGCGAGCTTACCCTAGGACCACAGGCAAGATTCCGTGTGCAAGGAATAGCTCGTCGGGGCTGGGGTGAGGTTGGGGCCAGCCGTGTTTGCCTCAGAACTGGCTTGCTGTGGCTGGGCCGAGCATGTCCCATGAGTTCACCAAACCTTGGTGAGCTTGTTGGAGGAGATGGAATATAGGGAAAGACAAAAATACAAAGGGTAAAAAAGTTAATTTTGCATGAATGAGGATGTTAAAGGTATGGATTTTAGAAGCAAGGAGCCTTTGGCCTTATTGGTTATCTTGAAATCTTCAGGGACTTGAATTCCATTGTAAATTTCCCAAGGTTATTTTCCCTAATATTTATTACACCTTATGTTTGTCTGTTTGGAATCCTGCTGTAGTTAATGTATCATTTTTTAAAAGTCATGTTTTTAAATTTATTCTATCAAATCTTCTGGGCTATACCCTACAGCGCTCCCTCTCAAACACTCCTATATTGCCTGTGGGTATCTATGTCATCTGGCTGTAGACCTTTTGGAATTCATTCTGTTTGTAATAATTTCATTCAATTCTTATTGTCTGTGTGTATATTTGGCATGCCTAGTTTACTCTAGCCATGGGATACCTGGTGCCAATAGACCTGAGCCAATGGACTTGAGGGTTATTTTCATAGATTTATTTAAATGATCAAATCTATGAAATATGGCTGATAGGGTAATCTTGTAGTGTTCTTGGGGGCAACTTCGGGTAACCCCACAACCAATTATAGCATTTGATGTTTATCTAACGTATCTTTCCCCTTGTGTTTACGGCAATTAGAGGAAACTAAGTAGTAAGGATTTGTTCCAACTTTTGGTAGGCCAAAAGGGTTGAATGTTTGGTATTAGTATGTCTCTAGTTTTTTTTGTTGGTGGTTATTGTATTTAACATGTGGATAAATAAATCTAAAAGATAAATGCGATTGAAAACGTTTGAATGAATTTTTAGATATTATTTTGAGACAGTTTTTTGCATTGGAAGATTTTAGTCTTGTTTCTTATTTATTTTGCACATGGATACATTAAAATAACATGGATGTATGTAGGATGGCAAAACTTTTGGTATATATTATTTTACTATTTCTTTGTTTTCTGGTCTCTACCCTTACTGCATCCACTTTTTAGAGAGCCTTTCCATTTTAATTCTTTTTTGCAAGTTATTGTTTGTCAACCATATGATAGAGCAGAAGGATTATTGCAGGATGTGAAATATCAGAAGCAGGTGATCATTTTGCTGGCATTCATAGCATCATCTGGCAAATCTGGTTTTGATGTCCTTATTAGTTCAGGCAGAAATAAGGGAGTGAATTTCCTTGAGTTGATAATGCAAGTATTATCATCTGGTATGAATACTGCTGAAATAGCTGATAGTGTGAACTTTGAAGACCTAGACCTCCACAAACTAAGGTAATTTTTTTTTCTTTCTATTTTGTATGGTTTTTGTGGAAGTATAAAAATTTTTCCTTTTTTGTATTTGTTTGTAGAAGTTCACTAGTGAGAGAAGCGCTTATTCTCCTGAACCGGTTGGCCTCGCACCCGGCCCTTTCCAAGTTCACATTGGAAGCTCTTACCTGCAGCAACACAGTTACTAGTTTGACAGTAGATGTTGTAACTAGGCTGTGCAGGAAAAACAAACCTGGCAGTAAGAATGCTGGTGCTGGCAGAATAACTAATTTTGCGCACACAGATGCTGAGATTATTGAGCTTGCACGGTTGTTCAGGACCAGATTTTTTGCTTTCCTCGGGTGCAACCTGATTGCCAGTGGTAAGCTTTTAACTGCCCTCTTTAATTAAGTGAAAAGATTTTGAGATTTTGGGATGATACCACAATATATGTTGTATCTGATGTGATATTGTGTACAACAGTTATGCATGGTAGGGTAGAGCATGGTTTACTTGGTTGTGGTTGTAGGAAATAACTGACCTGAAAAAATCACCCAATAAAAGCTTATATGAAAATGCCACTCACAAACCATACTAGACAATACAATAAAAACCCAGGATGAAAAGGATCTTCAAGTTTAAAAAATAAAAATGAGGATAATAGAAGTAATAATAAAATAAAGTCTAACAAAAGACCGAGCGGATTCGGATGAAAGCCTCATGTTACCTGAAAGCCTCATGGTCACCACGTCCAGATGACATTCTATGACCGACCGTTTTGGTCTGAATGGCTCAATAAATAAAATCATTTTAACAGCCCAGTAAGGGGGGCGCAGAAAGGGACATTGAGAAGACCCGTTCGCAGCCTCGCACAATGGCTCATGGGACGGTCTACTGGTGGCCAATTAACGCGGTCTCGTTACCCACGAAATCACTAAAAATTAATTTTCGATTACCTCGAATGTGGCAGAAGAAAACGGGGAAAAAAGAAACTGCGAAAATCGTTACGCAAAATAATAAATGGCGGCGCTAAAACGTAAAAAGGCGGCGCAAAACGCAAAATGACGGCGCAAAAATGAAAAAGGCGGCGATAATTTTGAAATGACGGCGCAAAACACAAAAATGGCGGCGCTAAAATAGAAAAAGACGGCGCAAAAAAACATAAGAAGACGGCGCTATAATAGCAAGTCTACTCATTTACAGATTATATTATGATGGGCTGGTGGGCCGTTGCGACCATTATTAAGGCCCATGAAGTGTGGGACCACCAAGCGGCGTGGATGAAATTTTACGTTTCTCGTTGTTTTGTTTATTCTTAAGGTGGATAATAACAGGCCATCAAGCTTCAAAGAAAGGGTTACATTACATATATAATATATATAAGGACGAAAGTTTTTATTTCGACATGGGTTTCCTTTTAATATATTTTATTCGATTGTACAATTCACTGAGTCGAAACTCCTCCTTGCTGCAAACAAAATAAATATCACGCTAGAGATTCAGTAAAGATCGAAGCCAGTGCAAAATGTATTCTACTTGGGAAGAAGTCAGCTTCGAGGAAATTTGTAAAAATTTCTTCTCACGGCATAATTAGTCAATCAATAAAGATAGACTCAAATACTCTGCAGAAACAACAGAGAACCATTATTGGATGAAAAGTAATTTCTTTCTAAAAAGCAAAGGAGAAAATTATCAAAACCTGCTTAGAAATACCTTCTAGTGATCCAATTGAAGTTTCAATTCGTTGCTTCTGAAAATGCTCCTCTGTAGACAACCAAAGACATAAGCAATTGGCAGTTTTAGGTGTGACTATAGATAGCTCCTGTGATTGATGATGATGCTTCTAGAGTTCATTTGAGCAAAAATTGCTTGTCTTGCAATTATGAAAGCGCAACAAAGACGCAAACAATTCATTCTAAGATGCGTGCCCGTCTCATAAGATGCCAACAAAACATTGTGCTTTGGTAAAAAGAAAACAAGTTGCCAGAGCGAGAACGATGACATCGACGAGGAAGCGCTATGACATGCTTTTCAAATTAACAAGAAGACCATTTCCAAAGTGTTTCCACCTTCCATGGCATATTTCAAGATGTTTCCAATGACCAACTTCAAAGGATGGTTCTAGAGTACTTTGTTTTTCTTTCACAGTAACCTCAGCCTAAGTATATACAGTGCGACGAACAAAAGCAAATTCAGCACCGAGATGTCATTTTATTTAATAATCATGCGACTAAGCGAGGTTCCAAACTCCTGAAGGCAATGATATAGTAATAGTGAAGAAAGTCAAGAATGCTGAAAGAGCAAAACTACCTTTACATACACATGTTTTCACAGGTTATTGAATTCTAACAACCATGACATTCAAGTGAAATGTGTTAAGACATTTAATTTTACATTACAGCTTGTGAAGGGGATATTTAAGTGAATAGAATTCACATAAAATCATTTTTTTAATCAATTTTTAAAATGCTTTGTAAATATGTATTCAAAAGTTTCCATTTCTAATGTGATGAAATGAGAAACAGGTGCTGACTAACATACTTACCCGCTTAGCATGCTGCAATGCGGCCATCAACATTGATTGGTGGCACTTCATTGATCAATTCCATTGTTCTGCATTTATTCAAGCAGTGATCAAAACCTTTTAGACTTAAAAAAAAACATTATGTGGCCGTATGTTTTTTGGTCACAGAATCACTCAAGGAATCATTGCACATAAATTATATGTTTCGATCATGTGCTCGAACTTAAGGACAATGACAAAACAACACTATATCAATTTTAGACAAACTGAAGATGTTGAGCAAGTAATCCTAGAACATATATCAAACTGACGTCATACTGAAATTTTATACAAAAACAAAATGTTTAACAAATAATATTTGATAACACCAGTGATATAATATAACAGAAAACACTCAGAAAGAAGCGCACTCCCAAGTAATACTATTCTTAGACGTATGGAACATTAAGTTATAACAACTTCCTGATCCCAAACCTCATCTTGTTTCTTTCACATTGCGACAAACACTACATACATACTGTCCGATGACCATAACACCCAGCCATAAACTTCCCTAAAAGTGGTCCACACAAAAATAAAAGGCAATTATGAATCTTTCATGGCGAAGAACTCTAATATTCCAACACACCCAACCTATTCCAACTGTATAAACAACAAAATCGAGAACTAAGATCCAAAATTAAAGACCCTAGAAATGAACTTCAGGGTTGTTCCACAAGAAGAGGGAGATAATGGGTTGAATTTTTCCCTTTGTATGGAAAGTTTTTATCATTATTTTCATTGTCATTATTTTTTTCTTAATTTTTTCCTAATGAAAAATTAATAACAAAATTTGCCTGAGTTTATAGCTTGCACTTTGCAAGGAATCCTCAAATGATAACAAAGGGATCATTTATCAATCATCTGGTCAATGTATTTTGCCATCCATGCCCTAGAAAATCTAAGGAGTAAAGGACTCAACAAATTGGCGTTAACAATTTGTTAACGCCAATTTGTTGAAAAGGACTCAACCGTTAGTATCTAAGATTCAAAAGCATATGACAATAACTGCATGAATCGAGAAATAGAGCAAATAGAAGACGAAACTATAACAATCGAAGAAACCCTTGAATAACACCAAGAAGGTTAGAAGAAGATCAAGAGAAAGGGATGATGATGGCTATACCTGCATCCATTTGGATGAGTGTTCATAGATGAGCTAAGATTCACGAAGTGTCTGCAACGAATCTGATACACTAAAACAACGATTTAATGCTAGAACAATAATCAATTTTCGGAAAAGATCAAACAGAGAACGAAGGTATAAAACCATAAAAACACATCTCACATCGGAGAAACCCTAAAATAAAAACCCATACAAAGATCTAAAAACCCCTAAAATAACATCAAGAACTCAAAAAGAAGAGCAAGAGAAGGGCGTTTGATGGGGGTACCTTCATCCATTTGGCAGTAGGTACCAAGATTCAACAGCATAGCAACGAATCCAACGCCCCCAGACAAGGATCTAATGCTGGAACAACCGCCAATCCATAAACAGAATAAACAAAGAACGAGGCTATCAGCGAGCTAACGATCGGAGAAACCCTAAAATATAGCATCAAGAACGCAAGAAGAAGAGCAAGACAAGGGCATTTGGTGCTGATACCTTGATATGTGCTCGCTGAAGAGGGTGTTGATGGCCCTGAGCTTGTGATCGGAGAGGCAGGGATCTAGGGTTTCCACGAGATCTGATCGCCATTATCGGCATTCCAAGCTCCGCTCCTGCTCCGACAACACTCGCAGCTGGAGAAACAAGAATGTAGTTCGCCTACCATGAATATATATATAGGCCTTATTAACGGGTCGGATCTCATAATAATTTCCAGACCCGAATCCGATAAGTTTTTCTTTATGAATTTTTGTTTTTTTAACTTTAATCAAATTAATTATGTTTATTAGTAACATCAGAGATAACATTTAACTAGTTATCTTCACTTTAAAACATTATTTTTAGTTATTTTATTTAAATAAATAAAATTAGGTGACAATGCACTGATAATTCGCATATTATTATATAAGAATACGTACTTTGATTAATTGGAATTTTTGTTGTTTTTGAGCTGAAACATGACTTAGAAATTTAGGTGAACATATATATATCTCACAAAATTCACGGTAATAATATATTTCTATAGTACACAATATCAGATATCAAATATTACCGTAAACCAAACGATCCAAAAGTGCAAACATTCATCAAGTTTTAATTTGTTATGAAAGCCCATAATACATTCAGTGTCAAAACAAATATCAATGCAAATAAATACAAGTACTAATTCAAGGGGTAAAACACAAACTTTGCTGATGATGACTAGCATAATTTGCTCTTAAGAAATATAATATACGTCTAAAATTGTGGTATCATTTAGTGTCGGTAGACAAAGCTCAAAAAATTTCTTTTAGAGCCAACCAAAAAAAGAAAGAAAGAAAATACATTAAATCATCATAAGGCCATAATAATAGACCTTATAATCATTAATAATCAATCACTCTTCATCATCAGAATTAGCAAAGGTGATTTTTGTGGATTTGGGAGCATCAGCCTTGATCTCTTTAAAATGAGATCCATATAGTTTGGATTCCTGTATGATGATATGTGAGATGTGAGGTTAATAAAAAGCAGTATTATTCATAAAAAAGAGAAGTTGATAACAGCATGACATGTGATAACATTTGAAAGTAATATGAATTCTAGTATTTTGTTCAACAGTGCTCTCACACTAGGCATATTAATAAGCTGAAGAATTATACTCAAAATTGCACCCACTTGAATTTTCATTCCAATCCAAGTCCCAAGCAAGAGCCTTGCTGCTCCCACCAAATTTGTACTCAGTGGGCCCAATGCCATTCATAAAGGACTACAAATGCATTTGGAAATCAAGACCAGCAATAATTTAGGCCTCAATAATTATTTTTAATGTGCAGTTTTCCCTTGACACTATTTTCCTACACTACAAGCATCAAACTACTCGAGTTTTGTCACCGACATAGATGATCATATTGACCAATATTGCAAAATTTATATTTGTAACAATGTATGAAGCATATAAGGCATAGAGGCAACAGCATTACCTTTTTCTTCACATGGGTTCCAAATTTAGTGAGAGCTTCTGGAACAACCTGCCCAGCTTCTCGAAGAACATTCACCAGTTCCCCCGCAAGGGCCTATATATTTCAAAAGAAAGGAAATTTAAACAGCTTACAAGGCAAAGGAGTCCAAGTATAATAGAAATAAGATACCCTGACAGCATTGCTACTTGTGCTACCTTATTTTCCTGTGTGAAGAAAGTATGTGCGACTCCTTTCTTTCCAGCACGTCCAGTCCTCCCTATTCTATGGACATAATCTTCAGTGGTTAGCGGAAAGCTATAGTTGATCACAACTTCAACATCAGGAATGTCTAATCCCCGAGAAGCTACATCAGTAGCAATCTGTAAGAGATGCAAAAGACAAAACAAACATATTGATGTTAAACTAATTCTAATTGAAGCCAACCGACATTTCTCACAATTCAGGTAATTACTGCTCTTCTGCCATTAGTAATATGAAATCAATGGAAAAGATACACATATGATTTACCATTAAAGGGCATTTCCCCTCCTTAAATAATGCCAATGCTTTAGTTCGATCATGTTGAGATTTGTCACCATGGACAGAAACAGCCTTCCAGCCTCTTTTAAGACGAGAAAACATTATTTCAAAAGATTGTTCTGATTTTCAATTAAATAAATCAATAAACTATTTGCAAATGTTAGTATATAAATGACCACTTGGTCCATTCAGTCAATGTTTATAAATAATCTAGTCTCTTGTCTCATAAAATTTAACAATTCATACCTTCGTTGGAGCATGGTCTCAACTCGAGCAGCTTCCTTCTTGTACAAGACAAAAACCAAAACTCTGTTTCTGATAAAAAGTCACAGTAATCATCATAAGTCATTAGGTAGCAGTCAATATAGCAAAGTAAAGATGGAGTGAAAAATCATATTGGTTAATTTTGTTAATTCACATTACAGAAAATACAGAATATTATGATTGAAACATATAAACAGCAAGCAGAGAAATGAAGTATATTCGTCATTCTTTTTCCTGGCAAAATCCCTTTCAGGAATCTCTCCATGCACACTTTTTCCAAGGTGAGGTGTCAGATTCAAAAACCCGATTTGCAGGTCCTACAACTATTTAGAATCTCAGACCGTAAATGCTGTTCTTCCTATTTCAACAGTGCTTTTTCACTTCCATAAAAATGGGCAGTTCTTTTCTCGCATAAAAATGGCAATTGCTATTGCACCCTAATTAAAAATCATATGTACTTATATACCCCTAATAAACTGTTATTATTTTTGGGGGTGGGCTGCAGGGTCAAGAATAAACCTGTTTCAACACAAGATTTTTAAGGTGACCTTTAACCAATGGGTCTATAAGCATAAAGAGGTATTTTGTGGGCATATAAACAAATATGACTTTTACAAGGGTGTATTAGCAACATTCCGCATTTATAGAGCCATACGAGCAATTTTATCTTTTATGGAAAAACTTGATGGTATAAGGATCCTACAGGTTTCAGAATCAAAAGGAAGCTATCCACAAAATCAGGGTTTTCATAACAATGCCCTCAAATTTAGCCACACACACACAAACACAAAAGGAGAAGGGTACCTCTGCGACTGATGGTACTTTTCTAATAATGCAACTAAGCGTGCATCTCGCGATCGATCATCCAAGACCTACACATAAGAAAGGTACATTAGAAAGCATACCTAGCTGATTTGAGGGGGGAAAAGCATACCTCAACAATCTGCATTACATCATGATTTGCTGCCAGGTCCTCCGACCCAATGACCACCTGAATTCATTGCTCAAAAATAAGCTAAAAAATGTGGATACAATAAGCTAAAAAAATGTTAATAAAATGAAAACACACCTTCACCGGATCCGGATCCATAAACTCTTGTGCTAACTGGTGAACAGCGAGAGGCCATGTTGCACTGAACATTACCATCTGACGGGCTGCACCAACAACAGATAGCATAATTCAGGCCCAACATTACCATTTATCTAACTATTTTCCACTACCATATCTAGGGTGTGAGATGAGGTTTGATGCCAGACTAATCTATTAACAATGACTTCTTAAAAAATGATTAACACAAGTATTATCTTTGCCAGAAAAATTCATCATCAAATGGCGATCATTGGCTTGAGTAAGTTAACATAGTTTAGGAGCGAACTATGAAATAAACATGATTCTCAGCAGTCACAGACCAGAGGATGTTTGACTAAGTATGGAGCGAACTTCTGGTTCAAATCCCATGTCAAGCATGCGATCGGCCTCATCAAGAACCTACAAGCCACAAATTTGATTAGCCATAGTACAACAGCTGGCATTAAGTTAAATGCCAATTATGAGAAATTCCTTGATGGCAAACATCACCCCATTCACTTACCACAAAAGACACATCTCCTAAATTGCAAATACCCATTTCAATTAGATCCTTCATTCGACCAGGGGTACCAATAACGATGTCCTGTCAAGTATTGTAAAAAGAGCTCAAAAGAATTAAATGGGAAGAGAAAATAGAAATTGCAAATATGAAATTTCCCAAAAATATAAGATCATGACATACATCACATCCTTCGAATCATGAGATATTTGATTTTTGTTGGAAATGGCAAATTTTACATATATATAAGCCTTAGGGATATAAATAAAAGAAACAGAAATTTACTCTCACGGAAGAAAATTAAAAATAATAAAAAAATACATTAAAAACAATAACCAAAGATAATATTTATTCCAAACAGAATGGCAAATCAGACATGGGCCAATACCAAAAACATATAAAGTGCAGAGGCAGCAAGTATCCTCTGATAAAACAATTAATAAAAGCTATGCATAAATGGAAGAAATCACTAGAAATGTGTAGGTTCCTTACAACTCCAGACTTTAGAGAGGAAATCTGTGGTCCTTTGGAAGTTCCACCATACAAACAAACTGTTTCAAGTCCACAAGGAGAACCCAGCATCACATAAAACATCTGCAATCTACAGCCAAATTGGAAGTTTGATGTAAGAAAAACTCAGGTGTAAGAAATTCAGATGAATTACATGCATATACATAAAGAAGTTTAAGGAAGTTTAAGGCACACAGAACAAACCAACATTCACAAGGCACATGACTAAGATTTTCAAGTTTAAACTTTTAATTTATAAAAAACTCTTGAACTGCTTATTGTAAGAAAATCTATCATAAAAGATGACAGACTTAAGATGCAGACATAAATTACTCAGAAAATAAGGCCAAGTCTAACAAATAGGACTTACTTGCTGAGCGAGTTCCCTCGTAGGTGAGAGGACAAGGCAGCGAGGAACCACCTTAGTTGATGTTTTCTTTTTCTTCTTCTGTAAGATATGCATAAGGGCTGGTACACCAAATGCCACAGTTTTACCTGAAATTTGTGAGCATACACTATGACTACCATTGGCATACACTGAAGTTTGTCAAAGAGGATAGGAAAGAAAGATGCCTGAATTGGAGCCCATTGTATAATAGCCTATTAAAACACTAACTGCTACAAGTTCTGATTTCCAGTCACAAATAACTCGCTAAAAAACAAAGACTAGATTCAAAAATCATACCATGCAAATATATACATAACTGGAACAAACAAACTAGCCATAAAAGCTAAGCTAAAAGTTTAGGAAACACATTAAAAGAAAAGGACATGAATAAAGGAATGCCAACTGGAAATCATCCACCACATGTTTTTATGGTGATGATGATACCTTCACAATGCTATCAACGATAAGCTTAGTATATCAACATTGACAAACTGGGAATGGCCATTAATGCGAACCCTCAAGTTAAAGAAGCAAACTTTGGCATGTAGTCTGAAAATCAGTACATTCCAAGCATCTTAACTGAAAGAAGTTTAAAAAAAAAAAAAACTAAATAAAATGATCAAGTACCGGAGCCAGTGGCAGCAATCCCAATGAAATCTCTGCCATCCAAGAGGAAAGGCCAAGCATGAGACTGAATCGGCGATGGCTTGCTGAAGCTTTTGCAGCAATCAAGAACCTCCGCAGGGAGCCCAGACTCCGCGAACGAATTCAAAGCCTTATACTTCGAATCCTTGGTCTTATTCCCGGTAACAACCACTCCACCCTCAACCTTCTCCCCTTCTCCCGCCTCCTTTAACTCATTCACACCATCCTTCTTCTTCTTCTTCCCCTCCTTCTCGCGTTCTTTTAAGATTTTCCCATCGGATTGCTCACTTGAATCCTTATGCTTTCGCTTCGTCTTGCTCTTGGATTTCGAATCATCCCCGTTCTCGGATTCGCAGAGGTTGTTGCCCTTGTCCTTCTTCTTCTTCTTCTTGATCTTGTTCTCTGGATCATCGAAGCCATTGACATTTGCCACTTCTAGGGCTTCTTCTCCGGCGGTGGATTCGAGCTTCCTCCCCATCTCGGCGGAAGCGAGCGAACCACGACATGGTGATCCTTTCTAGGGTTTATGAAGGGGTTTCAATTTCTAAAAAGCCATCGATGTTTGAAAAAATTACGATTTTTTTACCACGTGATATTGGTTTCCAGGCTTCAGAAATTTAGGCCCAAAAGGCCATTGTTAACAAAAACAGAATGGGCCAGACCCAATAAAGAACGAATGATAATAACTAATTGTAATAAGGGAGATGGTTCATGGAACTGATTCTGTGTGATAGTTACTATAAAACCGAGATATGATTCGACTCACTAGTTGGATTGGCTTGATTTAATAATTTATAAAGTAAAGAGCATGGATCTTTTTAAGTAATTATCAATCTATTTTTATATTATATAATAAAAACAACAAAGAATAAGCCGTGTCTTGGTTTCGTGGTAGTACCATGAAACCGAATTCACAGGATCAAAATTCTTGAAATTAAAAATAAATTATAATTATTTTTAAATTTTTTAATATATATATATATATATACATTAATATGCACATTTGTGAGAATGTGAATAATATTTGTGTGTGGGCATCTATGTGTGCATGAAATCCGCCCACATTTACTCCGCCAAGATTTGAGCGCATTCTTGCTTTCCTTAGTTAGCGGCCTAGTCATTTATATTAGCAAAACAATCTACTTCTTAACTGATTACAAAATACAAATTACAATTTTCAAAAAATAATTTAAAAAAAGACATAAAAAGTTATACAAAATTTAGTGAAAACGAAGCAACGCATGCATCCACAGGAGATACACGCCTTTTCCAGGATCAAAGAAAACGCATCTTTTGATGAAATCCTCGCCGTCAAAACAGTACTTTGAATTCAAAATAATCGCACCCGGGACATCGAATAGAGTAAACAAAGCCAAACAGAAACTCAAATTAAACATTAGTCATAGTTATCTTACACTCACCTCCCAACCATCACAACGTGGACTTGGTTCCCGTCACCACCCCAAGCAAAAACTTTTGCCTACTTAATCTCAACGTATCAATTACTAGTAACTTTGAAAAAGATGGTGAGAGTTTTCCCAAGATTGGGAAGCAGCAGCAACAACAACAACAAAGAAAACAAACAGATGGGAAGCTCCAATGTAAGTATTCCACTTCACTTTCTCTTCATTGATGAGTTATCTTATTAAAATACTAAGGTTTTAAACTAAAATAGTAGTACTAGTGTCGATGACTTCTTTTCGTATTTTTATCGATAAGGACCAAAGAGAAGCATCAGCAGCAGGCAATCCTCCTCCTGAAGGAGCTGCAATGGAGTTCAGGCCAATTGAACACCCAAGTGAACCTCCACAACATGATAAACCAATCACATGTCCTCAACCAGAACCTCCAATCTTATATGTAAGAGCTTTTGATCTTAATAATTTTGTATTTCTATTACTAAATGAGATTTCACTTACTCAGGATGGAAGAAGACTTTGGAAGAAGCTGAAGTGAATGCATTGTATTTCTTTTTCTAAGTTTTTCATTTCATGTACCTGTTGTTAGTATTCAATCAATTTAGAGTTCATTACTTATCAGAAGTTGAGTGAATTGGGAATTTTATAATCAAAACAAAATCCCCCTGGAATGGGGTTACAAGTTAAAATAAATTAAAGAAGAAAAAAACCCCATCAAAATAAAAATGAGGAGCAGATACTCACCTGCTTAGTGAACAGTTCAATAAATATTATTAGAATTCAGATATGAGGTTCAATGAGGAATATCATGCACCTTCCTCTGCATCAGCAAGCTTTCTCCTCTGCTGATGTTCTGCAACTTTGTAATCCACCACTTCTCGGAACAAACTCGGAGTGAGTTCACAGTCCTTGCTTCCGTAAACGGCAGCCTGTACACTAGCGAGCAATTTGGCGATTTCTCGGCCAGAGAAACCTTCTGTCTTAGCAGCTGCCTCCCGGATTATATCGTCTGTGACGCCTTTGATCTCTATTTTCTGCGGTTGTTGCCTGAAGAAGCTGAGAAAACCAGGTTTTCGCTCTCCTGCCCTTGCTATGTATTTGTCAAGATAGAGTTTTAGCAGTTTGAATCGCTCCTCTTCACCCGGTAGTGGGAATTCAAGTACTTCGTCAATACGGTCAGCGACAGCAGAATCGAGATCACCAGGTCTATTTGTCGCAAGAGCCAGCACAATGTCTTTTGACTGATCACCTGTGCGGAAAAGGAGAGCATTGAGAGCACTCCGTTGGGCTTCACTCATGTATGTCTTGTTGCGCCTATAAAATAAAAGATAGTTCAGTGTGGCCTCACATTTCTCACATACTATTAATGCCATGACAAATGCATCCTTGGAAATCAGTTCACTTCTAAACATAAGTGAACATCTAAAGATTCTTAACTAAGAAATTCTGAACATAGTCTACGAAATCAGATCCTGTTGGTTATAAGATATCTCAATGTTTATTTGGTATGAACAGAACACAATGATATTGCAAATCACTTGAGAATGAATAGCACTAAATATAGCAGGTTCTTAATGGCCTAGCTTTGAGAAAGTAAACTTTAAATAATAAAAGCATGAATGAAATAACTTACTCGCACAAAAAGGCATCCGCTTCATCAATGAAAAGCAACAAGCCCCGGCGAGATTTCTTAGCCCAGTCAAATAGTTGATGTATCTTGGTCACTGCCTGTGGACCTAATGGTGCAACATCCCCACCAGTCATCAGTGCGTAGTCTAGTCCCTGGAATCATAATAACAATCAGATATGATGCAATGACAGTTAGAAAGCTATTGATTAGCTGCAGTTTTCTTTAATCACATACTGATTTCCGAGCCAGTTCTCGAGCAGCCATAGTTTTTCCTGTCCCAGGAGGCCCATAGAAAAGCATGTTACGAAATGGTGCCTGATGGGCTTTTGTATTTGCAGTTGCACCAGCTAGCTGTTGAATTCTCTTTTGCAAGGATGGATTTAAAATCACATCACCAAAACCATTCCCCTTCTTCCCCAGACCATTAGTTTCGGTTTTCTTCTTAAGTACTGAACTCGTGGCACGAGATAGAAACCCTGACCATGGGTACTTTCCTCTGGATGACTCTCTGATAAGAGATGGCTGGCCTAGTATCCGGTCAACGTATCCCCAGACCACTTTAGCGCCTTCTCTGTATATAAAGGACACAGAAGATATTACATAATTGCCACAATTTACCTAGATGTCAGCAAACAAATGCAATGTACAGTAAGATAACTGTTTTTCTTATGTTTTTTTAATCATGCAAAACATTAGAGAACCATTACTCCCCTGGGAAAGAGATAAAATTTGTCCCACATGCGATATGCTCAATGGATATTTACTTTATATCACCTGTAATCAATCATGATCATCAATTAAATTTTATTTTCTTTTCAATTCTTAGAGTTCAATGTCAACAACAAGACATCTATAAACAGTCAACGATAAAAAGGATAAAAGATCCGCGTAAGTCACTGACCCACTTCTAATCAATATATGAAGTTATGCTTATCTGTACCGATCAGATGCTAAGATTTTCTGAAAAAAAAATCTATCTAACAACACTTGAATATAATTTTGGTAAATATTTGCTGTTGCGGTTCAAACCAAACTCAAAAGTACCAGCAGTAAACTAGATTGGCTAATTGATATATACTTATATATTGCAGTTAGTGATGAAACCACTAAGCATCCGTGACCGGAGACAACCTCACAACCTACCGCAATAAACTGAGCAATAATTGAATCACATAACAGATTAGTAAAATGCATGTACATCCCTACCATTATGATACTTTAATTGTTTTGTTCTCCATAATCATTCTTCCCAAGTTCAAGAACATAATCACCCAGCTATGGAAATGCACCACAATCATATATTTATGTAGTAACACTATAAATATTGCTATCTAATGCTCAATAACATATATGCACAATACAATAACACTTATAGAAGTTTTCATTTCTTAAAAAAAAAAATCCTCTTTGGTTGCCAAATCAATTGTACTTCCTTAATACTGTAATCTAAAGCTCTTAGGCTGCTGTGTGGTAATGGCCAGCACCCAAACACATTCCCAAAAGCAGACCTGATTGCCAATAGGTTAGTTAGGCATAAAAAGGTGTCTAAATAAGATCAACACTGATTTTCATTGACCTCAGAGTTGAGTGGCAACATAAGCTTCACATGCATGAAAGGAGAATGGACAAAGCATGCATGTTTTAAGTGGGTCATTGACATACATATATTCCACGTAAAGCATCCATTCAATGATAGCATGCGATAAGAAAGAAGAAATTAATAAAAAGAGTGGACAAGTGAAAGCGAGATTAATGTTCCACCACTACCTAGTAGTATAAATCCCTGCAGCGAGAGCCGTCAAACCCCCAACTGCCACAACCAACTTATTCTGATCAGTTAATATTGCTCGCAATCCCCCTGCAGTGGAGAGAACAAAAAGGCATAAGCTATCAAAATGAACCCAAATAATCGATGCATAGGAGAACTTATTGAAAGTTTCAGGTAAGACAACCAATTTCTGAACAATCAATTACAAAAGTTAACCAGTACAAATGTGTGGCATAATCTACCTCCCACATGCTCAAAAGTTGTATTTATTGCTGAAATCCATTTTTCTCTCTCTGCATTGGCACGTTCTATTAACATCCTTCTATTTACATCTTCAGCTAATTTTGCTTCATGGGCACGCCCTTCTGCTTCAGCCAAAGCCTTCACTCTAATAGTTTCACGCTCAATCTCCGCCTTTTCCCTCTCTGTCTGTCTCCGCTGAGCCTGAATCTGCTCTTCAGTAGCTCGGCGAGTTTGTTCCTGCCTGATGGCAGACTCTTCTTGCATTTTCACCAGCTCTTGATTCCTTGCTCTTTGACTTTCATGGTCTGCCTGAAAGAGGAAAATAAAAACTTATAAAACAAATTAAAGGACAACATATCTTAAAAACCAAAGTAGATCAGAGGCATGCCTGCATCCTCTTTCTGGCCAGTTCATCCTCATAGCGAGCCATTTGGGACTTAGTTTGTGCCTGTTGTTGAACGAGTTTTTTCTGCTCGTCATAAATAACACGTTGTCTCTCCTGTAAAACATTAAAACATAAACCATGTATGAGCCATATGATAGTGATGCAACTCCAAAACTATTTAAGCGATTTCCCTGGTCTTCATAATAGATAGGCGTGTTATACCCAGATCCGAGCTAGCGAATGGGCCATACCCCAAAAAAACAGAAACATGTCACGACAAGAGATCGCTGAAGATCAGTTAATTGCAGAAGATCACAAACAGCAACAATCTTGCAAGAAATATTTGCAAAGGCTTTGCCTCATATGGGGCTATTCTAAAAGAAAATTACACTCTGCCTATCATGATTAACATTTTCACTCACATCTCAAGAAACGTTCCTGAGAGCTTTGTCAGATAGAAGGATAGTTTGGAAGCAACACTACGCTCTCGATAAGAAATGTAACATTTTTTTCCCCTGAATTGTATTGATTTCAGCGCTTATAGCTTGTATTTTGCCAAATATAACCACAGATCCAACTATCACTTGAAGACGCAAAGAGCTTTTTGACAGATGCCCTAAGCTCCATTGAGACAGAAAATGCTAACAACATTCACTTAACACTAGTATTTTTTAAAGACAAGCAATCCAAATTCCATAAAGACAAGCAATCCAAACTGAAAGCTATTTCTAACTTCAATGCAACAAAATTTATCATTAAGAGAGAATTACTTGGATCTGAAAGCAGAAATGAAATCTTCAGCACTGAAATAGATTAGAATAATAAAAACATCTAGACATCCAAAATGAATTATAAAATAACAAGTTTTTTTTTAAAAAAAATAAACCTAAAACAATGAAAAACAAACTTACAGTCTCATTCTGCGATCTCATCGCCTCGAACTCAGACTTCTTAGCCGCTAACTCAGTCTGCCTGGTTTGCTCCTGCTTCATCATCAGCTCAAAAACCTACCCAAAAGAATCCAAAAACTGATCTTCAACAAAAAAAAGGCACCAAATTTAGCAATTCAAACAAAAAACCAAACCTTTTTGGCATTATGGGACTTATCAATCTCTCTCACAGCCTCAGCCCCGCGCACCAAAGCTTCAGGATCGAATCCAGCAGCAGTGGTCCTTGGATTGTCGTTTCGCACCCGAGGCGGCTCCTCCGCTTTCGGACGAGGATCTCCCGCCGGAGGTACTTCCGGAGCAGCAGCTGCTGCTGGAGAGGAAGCCGAGGAGGGTGACGAAAAGAGGGGGAAGTGGAAGGGGCCATCAGCGTAAGCACGATCCATAGCCATCACCGCAGCGGCCAGCGTCGAGGCTGCCGCCGCCGTGCAAGCCCTAGCCATGAATGCCTCGGAGAATGGATTCCGGCGGTGGCGATGAGGGTTTGTAGGGTTTTGAAGGAGGAGGGAAAGGAAGCTTTGTAGGGTTTTAGAAGCCCTTTTTATGGGGGGAAGTGGTGGGAAGTCGGTGTGGGTTTTTATTTTTTTTATATATATTTATGACGTGTAAATTTATGAACCGTTGATTTGAAATCAGAGCAGATATCATCCGTTGGATGTATCTTGGGGTTCAAGGCAGGATGTCGATGGGTAAGAGTCATTGGTTTTATAGCGGATTCGGGTTTGAGGGTAGTGGATCTGGCCGTAGATTAGCGGATGGTATATGAAACCCGATTGTTTATTGGATCGGGTATTAAGTTTGATATTTTATATATAGACTTATATATAGTTTCCACAATATATTAAAAAATATCAAAAATATGTTTGGCAAATTTATATGGATCCGGTAGTAGATTAGCGGATGTTAAGTGAAACCCGATTGTTTATTGGATTGGTTTTATAGCGGATTCGGGTTTGAGGGTAGTGGATCTGGTAGTAGATTAGCAGATGGTATATGAAACCCAATTGTTTATTGGATCGGGTATTAAGTTTTATATTTTATATATAGACTTGTATATAGTTTCCACAATATATTAAAAAATATCAAAAATATTTGCCAAGTTTATATGGGTTGTTTTACTTTCATCGTAAGTCTTGCATGGACTTATCTTAATCTGATTTAATGAAACAATGTTTTAATTATTTTAGTTAATTTTTTTTTATAACTATTTAGTGAAACTTAAACTCGATATTTTTAAACTTTCTCAATACCTTATACAGTGAGACTAATATCATTGGGCCATAAAATGTTTAACTTCAAATTGTTTTTTTTTAACAATTATATTATGATGAAAGATATTTTTTTAACAAATATAATAATGATATAAAATGTTTAATGCGCATTGCTTGTCTACACATGCTTTCATTATTAAAATTGCTCATTTGTTTTTGTCTTGATTATCTTTCAGCTGGGGAGGGTTCCAGAGTCAAATTGAAGGATTCCATCATTACTATTTACCGGAGCCTTGACTTTTTAGGTCCGCATGTTGAGGAGACAATAGGTGTTTTTGCCTTCTGATGTGTCTCAGGAGCAGCGCATGGGCTAGTTTTCAGGGAGTTTTCGGTTTGTGGGCGCCTTTGTGGTGTCGCTGGTCGGTTGTTTCTTTGCTGTCTGTGTTCCGTTTGGGTTGTTCCCATGTTTTACCACTTTTTGTGGTATGTTATTATTGTTGTTTTGTTTGTGTCTCTTCACGGAGGGTTGTGATAGTTTGTTGTTTTATTTTAATTAAAGTGGTTTATCCATCTTTTAAAAATAAAAAATAAAAAAATAAAATACAGATACATAAAGAGTTAAAGTACATTGACAAAAATATAATAGCATAAATATTTTTTTAAAGATAAAATTGGAGTCACATAATAAAAATTTCTGTAGAACATTTTCAAACATAAAAATCAAAATGTGAAAACTAATTAAATATTTCAATGAAACAAGTGAGTCACGGAGGGAGCCATAGTTTTCTTTTCATCATAGAACCAGAAAAAAAGAAAAAAAGAATAAAAAGAAAATTTTAATTTGTCAATTTAGTTTGTTCAAATGAAAGAAGGTCAAAACCAACCCACTTAAAAAGCCACCGTTTTTTCATGTTTGGTGCGCGGGTGCAGTTGGAACATCGAACTCATATTCATGGCTGACTAAATTCTAAGTTATACAGTTCTATAAAATTAAATAACAAAGTTCCATGTTATTTATTAATAATAATAATAATATTTGAATAAAAATTATTTTTCATCTTTATTTTTTCTCACTCGGAATTTTATTGAAATTTTGTTGATGTAAGATGATATATATATATGATGAAAGAGACAAATATTGTTAGTCAAAAGACATCAAAAGTGCATTAATTAGGTGATTTATAGAACTCTTGATTTTTGAAGATAAATCTTCCTATCATATACTCCTCTTTTTTTATTAATCGTGAATAACCGAATCTCAAATACCAAGAAAGTTGGTTATTTCACATAATTTAATAAAAAATTAGTTATATTTTTAAAATTATCTCTAATTTATATCTTCACATTTATCTTTTATATTATATTTCAAAAAGAGAATTGAATAGAGTGTTAAGATAACTTTATAAAAATAAATAAATATTTTTTAATGTTAAAAAATAACAAATAAAAAAAGATCGAAAAGAGTAATTATGAAGAAGAGTGAAAATGCTGTTTATACAAACTGTTCATTTTCAGAGATGAGGGAAAAAAAATGCTCCTCAAACAAGATTTTCAAAGAAAGATCACAAATATTAGAGATATGGTACGATTTTTTATTATATTATTATATCCAACGTTGCTATTTATTTTTTCAATTGAATTATATTTAATTTTACATTTGAAGTTAATTAAAGGCAATGGTTGGTGGAAGGCAGGTTGGCGGAGAAAGTTTGGTGGTGAATTCACCGGTGGTGTTCAGAGCATTCAGACTCTCTCCACCTACCATCAATGGTAAATATTATATTTAACATTGATAAGAAGCACTCTAATTTTTAAAATCTACGCCCATGTCTACTCTTATGCTCGTTTCAAGATTCCGAAATGAAAGGTAGTATTTTGTAAAATCAGGAGTGAATTCAGTGATACTGCAGTAAAATAGAGTTTTTGTTTTCACTTTTCCCAAGGGATTTTTTTGCGTAGCAGAAAGGTTGAATTTTGATGGGCCTGGCTATTTAAACGAATGGTTTCCGTGTAAAAATCTCGATCTTTGGTGTTGGAGGAGTCTAAGGCATCGAAAAATCTCAAGGTATGAGCTTTCCTTGATTCAAGATTTATGTTTTTCTTCCCCGAAACTGTGTGATCTGGTGTTGTTTGGTGTACCTCTCTGTGTCTTTGATGCAAAGTTTTATTTGGAGTAGGATCAAAAGTTTGCTTAGAATTGTTTAAACGATTGTGTTTTTCATGATAAAGTTTTGATCTTGCGTGCTTTAGGGAGCGAATTGATGAGTTAGTCCTTAAAGATCGAATTTTGGTGAAGGGATGTGTGATTCAGTAGGAATGGAATTTTTTCTTTTCTTTTTTCTGTTGATTTATCACCTTTTTCATGTTTTCAGTTGGTATTTAAGGGATCTCCTTTCTTTTGGTGTGGTTGATTCTTTTGGAATTCCTTGTGTACATGGATCTGATATAATACTTGTTTTTTTCCCCCATTGATTGCATAGAAGGGATTCAGATTTTCATTGAAGGATCAGATGCATGCTAGTTTGCTAATGCAGTCTTTGTGTATTTAGAGTTTCTGACTTTCTGATTTTCTTTTGTTCAAGGCATTTGTTTCTTCTTGTTAGGATCTGTTGAAGAAGAAAGCTACTTTTATCATGTGAAAATTGTAATTTGTCTGTTATTCCATGGATTTTGCCTCAGGTGATAGTCTTGTGAACTAGTGTGTTTGGGGGTTGTATGAAAATGAAAATTATGACTCATCACAGTTGGGCGAAAAATCTTGTGTGAATGATTTGTCTACTTCCAGAAGCAGCTTCCCCTTCCATGGATTCTGGGATGCTGCATATTACTCTTTGATCTGATGTTCACTTCTTCACTTTGCAAAGCAGGCATTCAGGATCACTAGATTGTGCTTTATACTGGCTTAATCTGTGTGATTGTTTATTTTATGTTTGAATGTTGTAAACTTCAGTTGGTGATTGCATTTTCTTTAGAAAATCCTTTTTTTAGCCTTTTTATTATTCACGGTGGTAAAACCGGCCAGCTTAGCTCTTTGTTTTTCATATTTGTGATGTTCTTATTGTTTCTCATGGACATGTGGCTTTTGTCAATAGAGCAATTGAATAAGTTTGGATCATTTTTTGGTGCTATCTGTTCTGTTCTCCTATATCATTGGTATAAAAATCTAGTTCTTCATATTCAAAAAAGTCCAGTATTCATTTGTTTAGTGTAACTATCATTCTGCATGTATCTGTGCTTCTGTCATGTTGCTATCCGGGAAATTTGCCATTAGTTCTTGCATTTTTCTTTTCAGTAGATTTGATTTGCGGACTGCATAAATTTGTACTCGAACTTGACAATTCAGTACTCATACCACAGGGGAAAAGATGGTTCTAACACGGATTGGTCTTGCTGGCCTTGCTGTCATGGGTCAAAACCTCGCACTCAACATTGCGGAGAAAGGCTTCCCGATTTCTGTGTACAACCGTACCACCTCTAAGGTCGATGAAACTGTGGAGCGTGCCAAACAAGAAGGCGATCTCCCAGTGTATGGCTTCCATGATCCGGCTGCCTTCATTAATTCAATCCAGAAGCCACGAGTTGTTATTATGCTTGTGAAGGCAGGAGCACCAGTGGACCAAACCATTCAGACACTGTCTGCTTACATGGAGAAGGGTGACTGCATTATTGACGGCGGCAATGAATGGTACGAGAACACCGAGAGGAGAGAAAAAGCAGTGACTGAACAAGGCCTTCTTTATCTTGGAATGGGAGTTTCCGGTGGTGAAGAGGGTGCACGCCACGGGCCTTCTTTGATGCCCGGAGGGTCGTTTGAGGCCTACAAGTACATTGAAGACATTCTTCTGAAGGTGGCCGCGCAGGTTCCAGACAGCGGCCCTTGTGTTACCTACATTGGCAAAGGAGGCTCAGGCAACTTTGTGAAAATGGTACACAATGGGATTGAGTACGGTGATATGCAGCTTATTGCTGAAGCTTATGATGTTTTGAAATCTGTCGGGAAGCTATCCAATGATGAGTTGCAACAAGTTTTTTCTGAGTGGAACAAAGGTGAACTTCTCAGCTTCCTGATTGAGATCACAGCAGACATTTTTGGAATCAAGGATGACAAGGGAGACGGTTACCTTGTTGACAAAGTCCTTGACAAGACTGGAATGAAAGGTACTGGCAAGTGGACTGTCCAACAAGCTGCCGATCTATCAGTGGCCGCGCCAACAATTGCAGCCTCTTTGGATTCAAGGTTCCTTAGTGGATTAAAGGAAGAAAGAGTAGAAGCTGCTAAAGTTTTCAAGGCTGGTGGTTTCAGTGACATTTTGGGCAACCAATCAGTTGACAAGGCAAAATTGATCGATGATGTTAGACAAGCTCTTTATGCATCGAAGATTTGTAGCTATGCACAAGGGATGAACTTGATAAGAGCTAAGAGCACGGAGAAAGGATGGGGTCTCAAGTTGGGTGAGCTTGCAAGGATTTGGAAAGGCGGGTGCATCATTCGCGCCATATTCTTGGATCGCATCAAGCAAGCATATGACAGGAATTCTGATCTGGCAAACCTACTTGTTGATCCAGAGTTTGCGAAAGAGATATTAGATCGTCAAGCAGCTTGGCGCAGAGTGATTTGCCTCGCCATCAACTCTGGTGTTAGTACTCCGGGGATGTCAACCAGTTTGGCTTACTTTGACACTTACAGGCGGGAAAGGCTTCCAGCGAACTTGGTTCAAGCTCAGAGGGATTACTTCGGAGCTCATACCTATGAGAGGGTCGACATGCCAGGATCGTTCCACACCGAGTGGTTCAAGATCGCCCAACAGTCGAAGATGTGATTAGTCTTTGGCAAGCTAGCAATTTTCTGTGTCAGTAACTGAGGTAATAATAAATTTCTTCTATGGAAACTTTCATAGAGTATGATTCAGCCCCATATTTGAACTTGATGGCTGGTTGAACTGGTTGAACTAGTTGAATATGTTTTTCTGTTTGGATTTGAGTGCTTCTCTAGTTTCTGTACCATGATTCTGAATTCTATATTGTTAAGAGGGAATTTTGATCTTCATTAGATCAAGTGTGTTTTTCATCATGCATTCAGCTTGCAATTGTTTTCATGAGATGGTTCAAAACAGAGGACAATTAATAGGATATGCATGTGACTAAAACTCGAAACAAAATTTTACCGCCTTTCTTCCGTATACCAAATGCAAGCTACTTAAATCATTCTGTTGAAAGGTATCAAAGGTACAAACAAAGTTTCACAATCCGAATGCCAAAAATACATCTTGGCTTGTTTATTAAGTATAATAAATGCAAGCCACATAATCACAAATTCAGTTATATAAGACAGCAATGGCGACTAGTTCATCTGATTAACTCACTTCTAAACATAAAAGTGGTGAGATTTGATTCCAGTATTACATGTCCTGCTATAGCTTTTGACCATAAAAAGATTGGTCAAGACCATTGCACAGGAATCATGTCTGGAGTTGGTCAGTATTGACATCTCGACTACCTATTAATAACAATCGACGGCAAGAAATTCTACAAATTTTCATATCAAAGATATGCCAATGGTTTAGTCAGCGGGTGTGACCGGCTCAGTGACTGCCCTGGTCTAGATCTTCTTGTGTTGGCCGAGCGTCAGAATCTGAGTTTTTCCTATGATCGTCTTCACCTGCATGTTGGTCATTATCGTCAGGTCTTGAATCTCCAGTTCCTCTTGGTTGTTCTCCGAGTTTTTCCTGCAGATTTGCAGGACGGTTTAACACGGGCAGTAACAACTGACAAGCAAAATAATCAACCAGGAAAATCTCCCACCTTTAGAGAGGCATTCTGTGCAAGTAGTTGTTCATACTCCTTCCTAATCTGGTTTACTTCTGCTCTAAGTGAATTGTTCTCGTCCTTCAATGACTCGACCCGCTGAGCTAACTCTTCACACTCGGCCTAAAGCATGAGGCGAATAATTCCTTTTTTGAGTATAAAATTATACAATAACAATATTGTAGAATGTACTGAGAATATATGCTTGATACCTGCTTGCGCAACCTGGATCGACGTGCAGATTCCCTGTTTGATTGTTTTCTCCTCTGCCTTTTAAGTTCTCTTTCATCCTGCTAGCAGGGAGGGAATGCATATAAACTTGGAACTATCAGCAAGGGCAATGATGCAGGAAAATATTCATTTAATCAGAAAGAAATTTAAAAACTTGATTTAAGTTTTAAAGAATAAAATCAAAATAATTAACATTGAGAATGAGATTAACAGGTCATTCATGATCACTAGCATTGCTTTTGGGATCTTGCCAAGTGGTTCATGATGGCACAAACTCACAGCAGATGTATGCTTTCCATAAAGACAGGTTCTCTTGCCAAGGTTGGCCAAGTTTATGGTCAGATCGGACCTTTCATAGATGTTTCAAGTAACTACCCAAATCAATATAGAAATTATTCAAATATTACTGAAAAGACAACCACAATCCTTGTGAATAAACTAACAGTCAAATATTAAGTTTGACTTGATACCAACACCACTCTGGGAGACAATTTTTCCCTATAAGACCAGCTAGGGTCCTGGTCAAATTAACAGTCACGACCTATAAATAGAGTCTAAGATGATGACACCAGGCTCCGGTCATATGACAATTTCTCAAAATGACAGACATTGACACCATCACATATATTGCCAAAGAAAGCTGTACAGCATAAAATGATAATTAAAAATAAATTACGTAATAACAGCATAAATGATGTTAAAGTAGATGAGACACATAAGCAGAAATTGAGAATTAAAGATTAGTGGCAATTTAAAGAAAAACCTGGAGCCACATCTCTGTGGGAACATTTTCACGAGATCCGACAAACCCACCCGGAACCACAGCACCTGGAACTGTGGTAGCAGGTACCTTTCCACGAATCGGAGAAATGGCCGCTGCAGGTGCACCCCAGTAATCCATTCCTATATTTAAGTTTGTAGTAGGGCCAGCAACACCTCCAGACGTACCAGCTGCTGCTGGCACGGGTATGATGGGCAGAGTCTGGTTCAAAGCAGACTGGGATGATGCACGCGAGACTCCATTCTGAGGATCTCGTGCAGCAGTGCCTTCTTGGGATGTTTCAGCTGTAAGATACCATCAAGTGTTAGGCCCGTAGCACAGATATACTAATTACCTAAAAGAAAATTACTTTTATACACACACCTTCAAAGGACTCATGCCCACCACCAGCCTTTGGTTGTGAATCCTGCACAATCAACAGTATGATCCACAACGGGTGAGTATGTGTCTAAACAACCACCTTGAAAACAATTCTTCGCTCTACAATTTTTTAAAATATTCATGATCTATGACGCAAAAGCAGGGAACTTTCTACTCTCACAACTACCAACAGACACTTCACTTAAAACAAATTCCAAGAAGCATGCTAAAGAAAGGTTTTAGTCAAATGACTGATGGGCCTATTAATAGACTGTAGGAATAACTGCAAGTTTTGTTCCCATATATCCAAGAAAGCAACAGATTTGTACCCAACGTTGTGGCGTATATCTGAAGCACCATGTGTGAAACCTATATAAACCATGTAAAATCACCAATAATTATGACACCACATTGACTGAATGCTGGCAAGAATGCAAGACTCCTATCATAATAAATAGCAAAACGTTTGGGAGATGAGTTGCATGTTAGGCAGCATGGATTTGAGAATATTAAGCATGGGCAAAAAAGGAATAACAGCTTCAACATGCTAAAGGAGTGACTTGATGAATCTTGTAAATTATGGAAATTAATGGCCAAAGCATATGCCTAAGTACTTTGTGCCCCATGCTGAAAAACTAAACAAGTGATCATTAACATCATAAAGTCACATGCCAACGGAATACGATGTCATAAAAAGAAATGAAATATAGAAACCAGTGAAGCTAGAAAGACACTTCATTCTAAAAACAGAAAGCAATCATGAATAAGACACTAGTCAGATGATATTCCCTTAATGAATTATTGTATCGATAAAATAACTTGCAGTCAGAAAAAATAAAATAAACATATAAAACCACTTGAAATGTACTCACATTCTGAGAATTAGCATCACTTCCTTCACTTGAAGCTTCACTTCCACTTTCTCCACTGCAGAACAGAGGCAAAGAAGAAACAGCACTTCCTTCAGTAACCACAAGGAACAGGCATCGATGCATTGGCAAAAGTATAATCAGAGTAATCACATTTAATATAAGTCTAAATACTCTGTACCTTTGAGAGAAAACCCCATTGGCTAATGGACCTGATGTTTTAGCTGGCTCATTGTTGTTCTTTCCAGTAATCATGTTCAAACTTCCCAAACTCCCTCTTGTTCTCTTGAGGTGGCTTTTTTCCTTACCTTCAGGTGACTTACCATCCACTTCTGCTCCACTAGTCACAGCACCCTGTGAAATAAATCACATGTTAACCTTGACTTCATTAACCATTTGCAAATCTGTAGATGACAAACACATGGGTGTGGGAACATAAACATGATAATGAAATATTTTAGCAGCAAACTCACTGAAACTTCAACGTTTCCATTTGGGGAAGGCATGGCATAAGGACTAAAGGGATGTGACCCCTGTTAATGTAATGCCAACAATAAGGTAAACTTTAATATGGAAAAAAAAAACATGGATCACATACAACTTATGAACTATGAGGCTATTCAATCAAAACTTACTGGTGGCATGGATGGATGAGCATATAAGCCTCCAGGAGGATACATGACATATGGATGTGGCGGGGTCCCATATGGAGCCATAATGTGCTGCATAGAAAACAAAATCGTTTAATAAAATGCCTGCAAACCTAAACTGCTGGCATGCCTCAATAATTCTCATCTATCATGTTCCTAATTATGAATATCCCCTCGTTTTCTCTAAATTGTTGTTTATGGAGGTGAATAAGACAAATCCCCAACCCTTTATACAAGTGAAGATATATAAAAATATTAAATTTACAACAAAAGCATGACACCAAAATACCAAGATAGAAGCAACTAGGTGCTTTCATTGATGATAAGCATCAAGCTCTAAAGCAGATTTTTGTTACACATCTGACCCATAGATGATAGCCAGCTTTACCATAAATCAGTAACCAAATCATCATTAATTAACCTTTTCTTTTTGTTTATTTTAATCATCTCCAACATCCCTGTGCTTTTAGAGATTATAATTAAAACAGTCCAGTTCTTCAGAATAGACAGACTATTGAATTGCATATAGACACAACACCAGGTTGAAATCATCAGTAACCAAGTCATGATCCCAAATGCCCATGTGTCAAATAAAACAACCTATATCTTGATTTTTGTATGGAGTCAACTATGACTTAACTTGAATGCAAAGTAGCTCTTTGTCTAGTTCTTTAAGGCGATTATAACAAAGTAGACTTTTTAATCAGATGAGGAACATGAACTACAAAAACTAGTGTCCAGAACTAAATTCATGAAGTGATACCCACAACTAAAACATCAACAGTGATACATAATTCATGACAAAAATAGTTTAAACGAATTTCTTTAAACAACAGTACAAATTTCAAATAACGATAAAAGCACCTGAGTTCCCCACATATAAGGGTGAGCTTGAGGACTCGAAGCAACCGGAGAAGGGAAGAACCCATGTGGCGGAATCGGTGAATATGCCTATCATAATCCAGCCAAAAAAATAAAATAAAATAATAATAATAATAATAATAATAATAATAATCTTCTATAGAAAAGCATTCATTTACTCAAATCATAGAATTTTCTCACAGTTCACACAAGAATTTAACTCAGATCACCTGAAATCCGGACCAATCCGGGTAGCCCGGAGGCGTGGCGCTAGAGTTGGTGGCTGCTGGCTGCTCCTGAACAAACAACCATAGCCTTTTTTTCAACTTTCATTAAACTAAAACCATCAAAACGACCAATAATCAATACCAAATCCTGCACCTGCGCTGCCGAGGTCTTGCCAGCCTTAGCTTGTGTCTCCGCATCACTGCTCCCCATGATCCAACAACTCCTCGGCCAACTACTTCCCAAATTTCCTCTTCAAGCCATAATTCATCACAATAACCCCCAAATCACGCGCTCAAATTCAAAGATCTACACTCCAAACAGCTCCAATTCGTCAACCAACCAATCAAACTCCAAACCCTAACCACACAAATTAAAAACTTTTTTTCAAAAACCAAGAAGTAAAACAGTGTGGATTAACAAAATAAAACAGCTCCTTTGTTCCAAGAAATTCAAATTCGTCAAATTTAAACGATAAACTGGATCTATAGACTAGAAAATAGATACACACTTGAGAGCGGAACGAATTCAAGATGAATCCGCGATGGAGAGTCGCGTTCAAAGCGGAAATTAGGGGTGGAAATAGAGATGAGATTGAGATCCGTGAGAACGAATGGGAGGGACGATAGAAGGGGAATAAGGGGGAAAGTTGAAATACTCGCTCATATACGGTATAAGATATTCCAGATAAGAGCCCGGGTTAAGTTAACCAGGGTTAAAACTTAACCCTTTTTGACTTGATTGCCCATCGGCGCCTATCAACCTGACACGTGTTACTTAATCAAGTAACATACTTGCCTTGAGATTCACATATATCGCGATCATCTTGTTTCTGATCTCGAGGCAAACGCACGGCCCATACTCATTAAGGACCTTGATAACTTGTAAGCGATGCTCGTCGCTACCACCGTCTCGCCGCCATGGACTCTCCGGTGTCCGACGCTGACGCCGGCGCCGGAGCCGGAGTCGGTGCCGGAAGTGAAGTGGAAGATGAGGCTCTGCTGCTGAAATCACAAGCGGAAGATCTCTACGGCGCTAAATCCTTCAAGTCCGCCCACAAGCACGCGCGGCGAGCACGCCGGCTTAAGCCGGACCTCGCCGGGATCGACGCCATGGTCGCCGCCTTGAAGACTCTCCGAGCTCCCGTCGCCGACCCTTACGCCGCCCTTCACCTCCCACCTCTCTCATCCTCGGCCACTGCCCGATCCCAGTTCGAATCTCTCTCCCTATTGTTCTCCGGTGACGCCTTCGCTGGTGCCGCAGAAGCTATGGATCGAATCTCTGCCGCTTTTGACGTTCTATCTGATCGGCCTCGCAAACGCGCGCTTGACCTCCGTCTCCGTGAAGCAATCGCAAGTGCCGCCCCGCTAGAGGAGGCGACGTTCTGGACTGCCTGCGCGGCTTGCCGCCTTCTTCACGAGTTTGATCGTCGCCATCTTGGCCAGCGCCTCTTGTGCCCCCGTTGCCTCAAGCCTTTCCTCGCCCTTGAGGTACCCCCTTCTCAATCTATATCTTCCAATACTCCAAGTTCTAACCCCGGGGTTGGAGTTCGCGCTCCCCGATCGAAATCCAGCTCCAGACCTAGAATTCCTATCAATTGGCCTGCGACCAATCTAAGAAAGCGAAAAACAAACGCTTCCAATCCTCCGAGCCCTAAAAACCCCAAGAGAAGGATCGAGAAAACGCTTGCCGAGATCCAATTGGAGCTCAGCAAAACATTAAGAAAGAAGAATGCGGAGAAGAAGAGGAAGGAGAAGGAGATGGAGAACAGCATTGTGGCAGTCAAGGAAGAAATTGAAGACGGGGACTTGAGCTTGATGGCAGTTGAGGATTCTGATTTCTATGATTTTGATAAGGACAGGAGTGAAAGATGCTTCAAAAAAGGGCAAGTTTGGGCCATCTATGATGACGATGATGGAATGCCAAGGCATTATGGATTGATTGATGAGGCTGTGAGTTCAAATCCTTTCAGAGTGAAGATGAGCTGGTTGGATGTTCAGAGTGATGGAGATGAGGCCATAATGCTGTTTGAGAAATCTGGACATCATGTTTCTTGTGGAAGGTTCAAGGTTGGGAGGAAGGTTGACATTGATTCAGTGAACATGTTCTCGCATTTGGTGGACTGTGAGCGGGCGGCCAAGGAGGTTTACAGGGTTTATCCGAGGAAGGGTTCAGTATGGGCATTGTATGGTGAGGAGAATTTGGGAAGTGAGGGAGAGAGGAGATATGACATTGTTGTATTCCTGACGAGTTATAGTGAGATGCATGGGTTGAGCATGGGGTATCTCGAGAAGGTGGAGGGATTCAAGACGATCTTCAAGAGGCGGGAGATCGGTTGCCATGCTGTGAAGTGGCTTGAGAAGGACAATGTTAGGCTGTTCTCGCATCAAATTCCCGCTCGAAAGCTTACAGATATGGAGGGAGTGGACTTGCCGGGGGAGTGTTGGGAGCTAGATCCTGCATCACTTCCCGCTGATTTGCTTCGCCTAGGTCAGTGTAGATGAACCAAGCCTGCCTTTTTTGTCCGTTGGAATGTGAAAAGAACTGTTTTTTGCAGGCTGTAGTTTAAATCTCATGATTTGTGCTTTACTTGGTTGTTCTATTAATAGACATTTGACATTATTTTCACTATTTCTACTTATTCGAGTTTTAACTTCAAGATATGTTCTTCTCTTGTTTGTTCATTTTAATTGTGTTATATCATAGCATATTGGAGATCATGTTCTGTTGTTCAGGCTATTCATCATGAAATTTATCAACATGTCATCATACCAACATTACACGTGAACATTTTTGCTAATTGTGCGGAGAGCTTATGTTTTCAGTGACCGTATTATTAAGCATATAATGGACGTTTGTTGAATGTCAGAACTTACACCAATTCCATTGACAAGCTTATTGCCGTAGTGCCTTTCCTTACTCTGTGTGCTTCATGGAATAATTCAAAGTGTTGCCTTTGGTCATGGTAACTCAGATCCCAATAAGTTTTAAGTAGTAATGTGAATTTGCTATATGTTATATGGAAGGCTTGCTACATTTGATGTGTAACTGAGCAATTCCACTTCAAGTTGGCTTTGTTATCTATTTCCTGTAACATTTTGATAAGATGTGTGTGTGTGTGTGTGTGTGTTTTTAATTCATGGTGTATAAAATTTGTAGGTTGAATTTAGCCAATGCAAGGGTTCCTCGAGTCCTTAAAATTATTTATTTCCTTAAACATCACGTCTAATAACTTGTTTGATGATGTGAGATCGTATACGAATAAATTCTTTATTTATAGCAAGAAACAAGTTTTGTTTCCATTGCTGTGAGTCTGTGGCCGATATTAGGAAAGAGCTGGCACGTTGCATGACTGCTGGTGAGTAACTGACGTTTACATCATACACATTGTCGTATTTTTGTTTTCTCAATGCATAATTATTTGTCCTTGAAATTCATTGATGCCGATCTATGTGATTGAGTAATCCATATTTAGGAAAATGCTGGCACGTGGCGTGGCAGCTGGTGAGACAAGTTGTTTTAGGAAAATGTCTGCTACTTCATATGACAGCAGGTCAGTCAGTAAATACCGTTAATTGCAGTGAGAAACAAGCTTTTTTTTTATTGTAGGTAAGGGGCTGGCATGTGGCATGGCAGCAGGTCAGTAAATATATTTACTTGACACAGATGAGGGTATCTTTTTGGTTGATAATTTCTCTTGATTTTTTTATTACAACTAAGGCTTTAAATCATGGCAAGGATGTTTATAATTGGCAGTGTTCGGCAGATAGTGCCCCTCTGTGATTGCCATCCCACAGATGGGCTGTTAGTTAGCTGTCAGTTTTATCTTCTCTTCCATGGATCAATTTGTTGCAAGACATACTTCTCCTGAATGTCCTCATGCAATTCCCAATTCCTAGATTATCAGGTTCTAATCCGTTGATTTGGTCTTTGAGTTATACTCATTTGAGAACTCAGACTTCAAAATATTTGATGAGATTTTCAATTGTGATGCTTCACCAAAATAATGTAGCATCCCTTTATTGACACAAAGGTCTGCAGATTGCCTGGATTGATTGATAGATATGTAGTTTGGTTAGACAAATATGTGCTATGATGCTCTGTGGGGTTGTGAATTGAATTTTTTTTTTGTTTTTGTTTTTCAAAGTATTGAATCTTCTGAGATTTACCTGTTTGATCAAGCCATTGATATCATCCACTGTGATTTAATTGATTTGCTGGCGCAGATCCTCACTCGAAAAGATCAATCTGACAAAGGAGGTATCCGCTCTTCTATAAGCTCAAAGGCTATTTAATGTACTGCCTATGTGGGACTAAACTTGGTTGTGGACGGGTGACAGGCTCTTCCGCCCAAATATCTTATGCTTTTGTTAGTGGTTACAGTCGAGCCACAACCAAGTTTATCCTCGCTCGCATCTTCTGCGTGTTGGTTGGTTTTTGAGCTTAGAAGAGGCAAATATCTCACCTCGATTGAGGGCCCGTGCCTCGACGATAAGTGATTGAAAAAAACTAGTGTTCTCAAATATCTGAGCTTGAATTGAACATCAATGTTTAATACAATGATATGCTTGTACGTAACTGATACCCTTCGTTCATTTTTTGAAGGATTGGGATTGTTACAACTTACAACTGTGATTGTGATCTTTTCTTGTTTTTTTTTTTGGTATTGAAGATCAAAGTTTAGGAAGTAATGGCATTGAGTTCTGATGACAAAGCAGGGTGATAGCCACTAAGACAAATGTGGCTCAAAGTTTAGCCATGTGTCCTACTTTTGCTCCTCATTCTCTACCAACCAGCATTTGAGTCATAACATCAAAGCACTTACCATTCATGCGCCCTGTTCTCATTCTTTGTCCCTTGTTTGCAAATTTGATTTCTTTCAATTGTGAACTAGTATCATGTGTCACCTACCTAAATCCCTGTCTTCTTGTTGGTCTAGTCTTTTTTATTGTTATTAGTATTATTTTAATATATTCTTCATAATTACATTTTATGAGTTTATATCAATAAACATATGTTTGAAAGGACTTTAAACTGTTTTGTAAGTACCCTAGAATGAGTACCTTAAGCTTACTTTCCAAACTAGATGGTGTGTTACCCTATAATGCTATGCCTCATGGAAAATGTTTGATTTTGATTGTCTGGTTGGAAAATTAGTTACTTTATTTTCCTTTCTCTCTTTTTTTTTTTCAATTGAAAATATGTCATTTTGTTCTTTGACTTATATATATATATATATAATATTTTAGTCCTTAAATTGCAACAAATATATCAGTTTTCAATTTTTTAACTAACTTTGCTAATTGTGTAATTTTATTCTTTTAATTAAAAGATTGCTTTGACTTTACTTCATTGGGTTGAGGGCTTTTATTATGCACATGTCAAGGGATCCGAGGGTACTCAAACACAATTCCCCACTTATAAGTTATTATGACTACGGTGTGTATTTATATATATATATATATAGGATCAATAATTTAGGTGTGTATTTATATATGTAGGATCAATAATTTATGATGTACTTAGATTTGAAATGTATGGATGTCCACAAGTCGATAATTATGATTATCATAAACAGTACCAAAACGTGTTCTATAGTATCGTAATCATAAACGATAAAAAAAATGTACAGTATTTATATAACAAACAATCATTGAATAATGATCCAATGACCGTGATTAAATGTTCCTAGAGAGAACATTAATTATGGAATGTACATAGGCTACCATTTCACACACACATATATATATATATATATATATATCATTTTAATCCCAAAAATAAATATATATTTACAAAAATATATAAAAAATTGAAAACCAAAAGCAACAATTTTGCTATAATTTAATAAACAATTATTTGCTTTCCTCTCAAATCATATATAACACAATCCCAAAATAGTAAAGGTTTATATGTTAATGTGAAGATGTGATGGTTTGTCTGCTAATTAGTACAATATGTAAATTTTATTTCACAGCTAATTATTTTTTGCCAATATATATATATATGTGATTAATAAAATTATTTATATAATTTTTATAAGAATTTAACACAATATATAACACAATACCAACCAGCGATGGTTGGTGTGTCCAGAGTATGAAAGTGTGATGGTAAGTTCGCTAATTAATAAAATTATTTTTCTATCAATATATTTATATATGATTGATAAATCTATTTATACTATTCCCATCATAACTCATAACACACATGTACTACCCTTCTTTATTATCACGTTAAATGCATAATTTTAATAAATAAAAAGAAAAATAAAAAAAAACAGATAAAATAAAAAAAATTATGAAGTATTAAAATTTAATTTAATTTTTATATTTAATATATTTTTATAACTTCTAATAAATTATACACAATTACCCATCTTATTAAATTATATTTTAAATAAAATTAATATAAATTTTTTTTTTTTTAATAGTGAAACCCAGATATATAATATATATAAAGTACAAAAAATAATATAAAAATTCCAGATAAACAATCCTACAAAAAGAGGAATTTGAACCCATGATCTATTTCTTTACACTCGGGTGTCATATCATTAGATTATTCAATGATTAACATATAATTTATAATTTTTTTTTATAAATTTTAAATTATCAATTAATTTTATCTAATTTTCTTAATCTATATAAATTAATTAAAATAAACAAATAAAAAACATCGAAAGAGTGTGTGTGTGTGTCTGTTTACCACCTTTCCGTCCAAGTGTCAAGCAGTCCTATACCTACTTCCTCTTCACACCTTCCCTTCTCTCTCTTTCTTTCTATTTATTTATTCCCAACTCCTCCTCCACCTCCATCTCATCACCATCACCACCACCACAATGATTACCATTTCCCAAGAGATTTCACCCACGGTCGTCTCCTCTCCGCCGGAAACATCACCTCCGGCGAGCTCACCTGAAACCATCATCTTCTGTTCAAGACTCCCTGACATTCCTATCCCCAACCACCTCCCTCTCCACACTTACTGTTTTGAAAACCTCTCCTCCTTCTCCGATTATCCCCTGTCTCATCTCCGGCGTCTCCGGTAAAACCTACACCTTCTCTGAAACCCACCTCATCTGCCGCAAAACCGCCGCCGCCTTCTCGAGTATTGGGATCAAACAAGGCGATGTCATTCTCATCCTCCTCCAAAACTCCCCTGAGTTTCTCTTCACTTTCATGGCTGCTTCCTTTCTCGGCGCCACCACCACCACCGCCAACCCTTTCTACACCCCTTCCGAAATCTCCAAACAATTCAATGCCTCCAACGCCAAGCTCATCGTCACTCAATCCCTCTACACCGACAAACTCCAAGATCTCAACACCACCATCATCATCACCGACGACGACAACAACAACATCAACACCAACAATCAACAATGCTTCAATTTCAATTCAATAATCCAAGACGCCGATGAGAATTCAATCCCGGAAATCACAATCAATCCAAACGACCCAGTTGCTCTACCATTCTCCTCCGGAACAACAGGGTTACCAAAAGGAGTGATCCTCACACACAAAAGTTTGATCTCAAGTGTCGCCCAGCAAGTGGATGGTGAAAACCCTAACTTCCATTTGAAGGGGAAGGAGGATGTGGTGCTGTGTGTGTTGCCAATGTTTCACATATTCTCTTTGAACTCAGTGTTGCTTTGCTCATTGAGGGCCGGAGCAGGGGTGTTAATAATGCCCAAATTTGAGATAGGATTGATGTTAGAATTGATAGAGAGGCATAGAGTGACGGTGGCGGCGGTGGTGCCGCCATTGGTGCTGGCGCTGGCGAAGAGTACGATGGTGGAGAAGTATGATTTGAGTTCAATAAGGATAGTGTTGTCCGGGGCAGCGCCGCTGGGGAAAGAACTGGAGCAGGCACTTCACCGGAGACTGCCTCATGCTGTTTTTGGCCAGGTGATGTTTATTTTCTTTGATTACTTGTGTTTGTCTTGGTTGTTAGGTTTGTTTGTTGGTGGGTGCTGGTTTTTACTTTTTACAACTTGTGTGTGTGTTTTGAATTCTTCGGTTTGGATACGTAACAAAATATATAGATATATATATATATTGTTTTTAAAATATTTTTTTTTATTAAAAAAAGAAATGTTGTGAATTATATAGGAATTATATGGTTGATTTCGTGAGCTCAGCTTGTTATTTTCTCTTTTTTTTCATTATTGTTTTTTTTTCTAGCTCTGTTTACTGTTATTCTCATTTTTGGTGAGGATACCAGCTTCTTTTATTGTTGTTTGTCAGTTCGGTTTATTTTTTTTCTGTACTTGGTTCTTTTTGTTTTTTTTTTTTTTAATAAATTTGTGATTTATTTTATTTATTTAAAAAAAATTATATGGGAAAAACCAGGTGGAGAGGATTTCGGTTTGTTGGGTTAATTAAGTTAATTTTTTTTTTAAAAAAATAATGTAGATAAGTCATAGTTGCATTAAAAAAGAGTTGAATTTTTAGTTTTTCAACTTCTCCTGTGGGACGATTCTTTTCTTTTGCAGGTGATAATTTTTATTTTTTTTTATGTGAATAAACTGTCAAGTATATATTTTATTATGAAATTTTATAAAAATTAAGTATCTTAACTGCTCAATTATTATTCTTTTAGTACAGTTCAAATTTTTGTTTATAAAAAAAACACATGTTACTACAAATATTTTTTTTTATACTTTCGAACTCTAGTCTAAAACTCACGGGCGAAAAAAATATCAAAAACCAAAATTATTATCATTATTATTATTATTATTATTATTATGTTTTGGGATATTTAGGTACAAAAGATTTTTGTTTAAATAAAAGGTGATGGATTTAGGAATTGAGATATCACTTGGTTTTTTCATGGGTTCTTGTTTTTTTTTTTTTTAATGCTTTAGTTCTTTCCACATTAGAATGAATGATTTAAATTATTTACATGCTCTTTGCCTTCGAGTGCTACATGTTTAAAATCTTTTAAATTTTTCCAATGTTGTCGGAACATGTGAACTATGTGCATTGATTTTTCTTGTTTTATTTTTTAAAAAATTTATAACCAAATATTATGAAAAAAAATTATTTTACTCTTTACAAATAGAAACAACTATTTTAGTTTATTAACATCATGTTTCATGCATAACGTGTTTGTGTCAAAACATATCAGGGTAGTTAAACCACGTTTGTACACATTTTTTATACTTTATTTGTCTAAGTTGCATATTTTTTTTTAAAAAAAATATTATTGATATTTTTTAAATATATATATATATCTAGGAGAATTATTTGTCAACAATAATATATGTATATATATATACATAAAGATCAGGATTAGTTCCATATTCTTGACCTAATTATCATCTCTATAATTCTATTTATGATTTTCAAATTTCTTTTAAAAATGTCAATAAGTTGTTACAGATCCAATAAATGTTTTCTCTGTCTATCATTCATTGCGCTATTGAAATTATTTATTCAGCCTGAAAAGTCGATGTTCTTTGCGAATTAGGTACGCAAACTCTTGAGAACCATTTAAATTTTTTCATCTATAATTATCTTTTTTATTTTTTTCCTAAAATTACATTCTGAAAATAATATATATATATATATATTTTTTTAATAGTTGCGATAGTTTATAAGTTTGTCAATTTTTTATATATATATAGCTTCAATCTTCTGTGGGCGTTCACATAAGTGAAAAGCGGGATGTACAGTGTTTTAATCTGAATCATCCAATCAATCTCAGCACAGTAATTGAAACAATCTCAGACGTTCAACCCTAAAGCTACAGTAAATTAATAAAAAATCAAACCAACCCTAATCAACCCAGTTAACCATTGATTACACCTCATTGTAGCACAGTAATAAACACTGTGCTCACCTACCACAGATGATTTATTGCCATATATATATATATATATATAATTTTTGAATGAAATGTCTGACCCTAAAAATTTAATGACAATAATGAACCAACTAACACCAGTAGTTGCCATACCAAGAACATTTAATAAAAACAGTCCTGGATGCTTTCTGGTTTCTTGGTTTCTCATGTGAATGAATTTCATTAATAAGTGTCAGGGTTGCCAACCAACCAAGCCTTTCATGAGTTACCATTAAATAAAAAAAAAACTTGGTTGTTAAACAACCGAGCTAATATCGGGTCGGGTTTAACTTTCGAGTTCTTTCAAGCTCGAATGATAATCGAGCCAAATTCGAACATCATATCATTTGTCTCATTAAAATTCACGAGCTTACTAATTAAATATTATAGTAAAAAATATTTTTAAATTTTATTTTGATTTGCATTGAATAAATTTTATTACTATATTGATTTTATATTGAGTTCGAGCTAAGCTCATTTTTATTTTATTTTTTTAAACATATGAACGATGTTTCGGTGTAGGGTTATGGTATGACAGAAGCTGGGCCAGTGTTGTCAATGTGTTCAGCTTTTGCTAAGCAACCGGTGCCGGCCAAGTCCGGCTCATGTGGCACGGTGGTGAGGAATGCTGAGTTGAAGATCATCGACCCGGAGACGGGCTTCTCTTTGGGCCGGAACAAGCCCGGTGAGATATGCATCCGTGGGCCTCAAATCATGAAAGGTGAACCGCATTCCAATCCCGGCCCATAAGCCCCATATATATACATACATATTAAATTTTATTATTTTAATAATTAAATTTATGTTTTTTTTTTAATCAAAATTTATCTGAATTTATTTGAACTAGAATTAATGAAAGAACATTGCAGGGTATTTGAATGATCCAGAGGCAACAGCATCCACTATTGATGTGGAAGGATGGTTGCACACTGGTGACATTGGTTACATTGATGATGATGATGAGGTCTTCATTGTAGATAGAGTGAAGGAACTCATCAAGTTCAAGGGTTTTCAAGTAATCCCCTCTCTCTCTCTCTCTCTCTCTCTCTCTCTCTCTCTCTCTCTCTCTCTCTCTCCATATATATATATATATATTTTAATAGAGTGGATGAACAAGTGATTTATTGAAAACATCTTTTCTTTAAAATTTAGATAATAGTTCCATATCGGTTAATTAATTAAATAGAATCAATAATATATAAACATATAAATTTGAATCTCAGGTGCCACCGGCTGAGCTCGAGGCTCTTCTAATAAGTCACCCGGCCATTGCCGATGCGGCTGTTGTACCGTAAGCAATATCTAACTATATATTTTCAATCCACGAAAGAAATACGAGAATTTTAATTATAAAATTATTATTTGAGAATGTTAATATAAATTTTTGTTTTACAAAAAAATGTTAGTCAAAAAGACGAGGTGGCCGGGGAAGTTCCGGTGGCTTTCATTGTTAGAGCTAAAGATTCCGACCTCACTGAAGAAGTTGTCAAGGAGTTCATAGCCAAACAGGTAATCTTCTAAGACTATATAATGAAGTATAAAAGCTGAATATTTTAGAACCAATAATTCTCACTGATATATTTCTACAAAAAATAATGAATTTTTTGGCTTAGAATTTATCATATGCAAGTGAAAAAGAAATATTTTCATTGAAAAGCTGAATTATTTATTTTTTTTTATTTTCTATGGATTTTTTAGGTGGTGTTTTACAAGAGATTGCAAACAGTGTATTTCATCCATGCTATCCCAAAATCTCCATCTGGGAAAATATTGAGGAAAGATTTAAGGGCTAAGTTAGCCAATTCTTCTTCCTAAATTTGGGCTTGATGTTTATCTATGTACTATGCCATCAATCCAATTGAGATTAAAATTATGTTATTGTTGTTATGAAGTTTGTTTTATGTACCAATTGGTTCAATTGAGTTAGTGTTATTATGTAATAATTTGTTTTGTTGTGTTACATTATTTCTTATTCTGCTAATAAAATTAGGGTTTAACTGAGCCAAGCCTGGCTATGAAAAACTCGGCTTGGCACTATTAAACTCGGCTCATTAAGAAAGTGCCAATATCATGCTTGAGCTTCTGTTAACTAAACTACAGTGATATATATATATATATATATATATATATATATATATATATATAAATAAATGAGGACCCATCATCTAGGGATGTAAACCGCGTTCTACAGTGTTATACAGTGATCATAAACAGTAAAAAGATGTACATTATTTATATAAACAATCAATCATTGGATGATGATCCAACGGTTTAGATTTAAAACGTCCCTAGATTTCAAATCTGGGGACTTACCTATATGATCTTTTTCCTAAATATAATAATTATTTAAATTAATATAGCTACAGTAGTTTACCACAAGTACAGTATAGTGATTTAAAAAAAAAACATTTAAATTGTTACAAATTTAAATGATCTGTGCAGTTTGAGGCTCTAGTTCGACTCGATTAATTATTCAAATTTGGAAATCAAACTCAAACTTTGATTATTTATTTTCTTAGTCAATGAGTTTTTCTCAAATTAGTAGCTAAACTTTGCTTATTTACTTGATCAACGAGTTTTTTTAAAATTAAATACTGAACAGCTCACAAGTGACTTGGTTCATTTACCGACCTAATTGAAACTATTTTGTTGTAGATTTAGCAATGCTTTAAAGAGCGATGAAATAAGAATTTCAGGCCAATATACTTTTGTAAGTCACCAGTGTTTGATCAAAAGCCGGTAAAAATCTGACCAAGAAAATAAAAAAATAAAATAAGAAACAATCACATAAAACTAATCTCATAAACACTAAGGAATTCTGCAGCAATAACTACATTGATTTGATTAAATTAAATATGAATACACGAAACATTTATATGCAATAATGTAAACAATATTATCCTTTTCAATAAACTCTTAGGCAAAGAAATAGAGAAAAACAACAACAAATTGAATGGTGAGTCCCAAAACTAAAACTTAAGATTAAACTTTCTTCTACTTTCCACATAACAAGCAGCAGCAGCAGCAGCAGCAGCAGCAGCAGCAAATTTCAGAAAGCATGCAACAAAATGAATCACTTTTTGAATCCATCTCCAAAAGAGCACAATTCAAAATCTGGAGACTCTCTTGGAATAAAATCCATGCATGCAGCAGTCAAAAAAAAGGAATGAGAATCAGGGGAATGTGAAGGAACCTCCAATCTGTGAATTTGAGCTTGGAGGATTAATGGCCACCCAGAGAAGAGATATGGTGATGGCGATGAGCCCGGACCACACAAAGACGATGGTTGGAGTCCTCCCTCGCCGTCCCATCAGACCTTTGGCGAACGGGTAAAGATGGGCAAGCACCCAGAAGCTGAAGAACACTCCGCCGATAAGCTTGCTCCATTGTGGCACCACACTGTATATTGTTCTGCTGAATCCAACAGCAATGCCAATAAGATTCACCATCATGATTGTGATTGGAGGAATCATAAGTGACGACCATTTCACGAGGTATAGGTCTGCAAACTCATCATCGGCATCGTCACCAGCTGACTTTGAAGTGAGGGTGAATGAGATTTCAATGCCAGCAATGACTTTCAGCAGACCTTGGAGCACAGCGGCAAGGTGGGCACTGGTTCCACCGATGAGCCAGAACTGTTCGTTTCGCCACCATTCTTCTAGCTCTATACCTGACCATTTCACCTCAAGCACAGCCAGCATGCAGAGTGTGATGGTGATGACGAGAAGGTATGTCAGGAAAGTCACATTGAGTGTCTGGACAATGAACTGGCCGGAGAAGAGTGAGAGTGCAGGGAGGAAACAGTAGACGATTAGGAAGATGGAGGTGAATGGGTAGATGCCAACATTAAGGTAAGCAATTCTCTGGAGGATCTTCATCTTGGTGCTGGCAAGGAGTGCGTTGTTACGGGAGAAGAAGATCTCTACTGACCCGGTTGCCCACCGAAGGACCTGGTGGAGACGGTCTGTAAGGTTGATTGGAGCAGTGCCCCGGAAAGCATCACGCTTGGTCACACAGTAAACTGACCTCCAACCTCTGTTGTGCATCCGGTAGCCAGTGACGACATCCTCAGTCACTGACCCGTAAATCCATCCAACACGCTCACCCCATTCTGTTTTATCCTCGTACCAACATGAGATGACACTTATGGCTTCAGCAACAGTGGAGGCATCGAGGAGATCACGAGGGATGGTGAGGGCACCTGGCGGGCGGCCGTTCTTCACAGCAGGGTGGTCAGCAAGAGGCCGGCCTTGGAACTCAGCCACTGGTATAGAATCAATGAGGAAGCTTGAGTTACCAAACTTCTTAGGGAATGTAGAGAGATCCATCTCCTCTTCATCAGAGTCTCCCATACGAAGAGCTCGAGTCTCCTCAGATGCAACAGATGCTCCACTCTTGCTCTTATGCTTCCTTGGGAAACAGCAGCTGCAGAAACCGGGGTGGCGCTCTTTCGAACGAGGGGGGTCAAATCCATAAAGAGCAATACGGCGAAAGAGGCAGCCTGTTCCCACATAAACTGGACCCTGTAGGCCATCAAGCGCACGCATATTCCCATCAAAGAAAACGGTGTTATGATTTGCATAACGATCTGACGGGTCAATGCCTTCAAATCGTTGAGGGAACTGCACATAACATATGCGATCACCTCCTCGGTCCATCATGAAGCACATTCCCTCACGGAGTGCCTGGGAGTTGTAGATATAGTGGTCGCAGTCCAAGTTGAGAATGAAAGGGCCATTGGACATGATGGCCGAGGCACGAACAAGGGCGTTCATGGCACCAGCCTTCTTGTTATGGTCATAGCCCGGGCGTTTCTCACGAGAGACGTAAACAAGCAAGGGGAGGCGGATGTCTACATCTGTGAAGTCAAGAGGGCTTTTATCGTCATTCTTGCCCAGTAATGGCTCATCACTTGGGGGCTTAAGCATCACCTGCACACAAGAAGAGCAAAAGGATTGAATGAGTTTCTTTCTTCTCACCTATGTATGCATGGAAGAACTGAACCAACTTTCGGTTATGAACATTTAATTCATCAAATGCATATTGTTCCAAAGAAAGTTGGATGAGGTGGTATTATAAATCAATAAGTACCTGTATTATTCCGGCGTGATCGCCCCGAGAGTGCTCTGTAGAGGAATCCATCCAAGTGCCAGGCCAATGAGTGCCATCAGCCATCCACGTTGCTTTGCGAATCTTAACAGGCTCCAGAGAATCTTCACCAGTGTTTTCCCTCTGCAACCGCATAGCCTTGATCTCCTCACGAGCATGATAGGCATCTGAACGCCGGCGAATAGAATCCGGCAACCCATTAATACGAACCTTAAATTCATCATACTCCCTCTTCACCCTTCTCCTGTCCTTCACAAAATCAGACCGTACTTTGTTCTTGTAAGGATCCCTTTTTAAGTTAAAATAGCTCTCTGGATTTCTTGGCTCAATGTCATGTTTACGACAGAAAGGGACCCAAATGTCTGCAAAGCTGGCAGCTTCGGCCATAGCTTCAAATGTAAGAAGTGCACCACCATCATCAGACACATAGCAGGACAGCTTCTCAACAGGGTAATTCGCAGCAAGGATCGATAGTATAGTGTTTGCAGTGACTAGTGGAGGCTCCTTTTCAGGGTCAGCAGTGGATACAAACACATCAACTCCAGGAAGATCAGATTTCCCGGTAGGGTTGCTAGGGCTTGGTGTCTCAAACTTCTCTTTTAGAACAGCCAGATCTGTGGAGCGGTTGACCGGGCAGAGCTTAGGGAGCTGGTCAAGAAGCCATGAAAAAGCGAACCAAAGCTCACAAACAACAGACATTCCCCAGAGCCATATGGCATCCTCATTCTTGTGCTTTACACGCCATGTGAGAAACAGACATAGAACAGCCAACCGCACAAAGATAAGGAGCCTACAAGGACAAGGCACAACTACTGTTAGAACCGAATCACACAAGGAAATTATGATTAAGATAATCAGAAATATGATTCTCGAGGTTCTAATAATTACCTTAGGGTAATAATTATGTACTCATGGAAGAAAAAAAAATCACCTTGAGCACAGAACAAAATGGGAAACAGCAAAGGAAAAATCCAACAGTAAACAAGATTTGTTATTTCCCGATTGATAATGAATGAACTTGGCATTAAAATGCAAAGAAGGATCCTTTACATAAGTGTGTGATTAGGCTTACATCTGAAGAGATAACCATGTTGTAAAAATTAAATATCCTCTAGTTGAGAAGTAATAAACATAGAATTTGATGAACTGATACAATCAAGAATAATCTAATACAAAGAGCAAAAACAACTGCAGAACATTTGAAGAACAGAGGAGATCAACTAAGACAATTGATGCACTCCAAATAAAATAAATGGAAGATCAAATATTCCACGAATGCAATCAGTTTGCTAAGCAGGAAAACCCTTTATTAGTTGGCAGAAAGGATAATTCTCTTCAGCAATGGATATTGGTAGATCTATCATCAATCAAAATGGACAAACAACAACACACTGAAACAACAAATACCAACTTATTAAACAAAACAATCAATCAAGACATATCATACACAATACTCAAGGGAGATAATTCAAAAGTAGTATAGCGAACATGCAGCATTATACCTATATGGGCTGAGGACGGCAGCAGGGATCTTCAACTTGCGGGTAAGCGGTCTCCAAGGTTTATTAGTAAGCTCAGCAGGCTGTCCATCCGAACCTCCTCCAGTGCTCCCATCACCGACATTCTCCTTTGGCCATATTGCATTCCCATATCCATAAGTCCCCTTAGTCTCAAACAACCACCTATTGTGATCAAAGTCACCGGTTTGTGTCATACTCCGAGTAAGCTGCTTGCTCGACCTCATAAGCGACAACCTCCGCTCCATCTTTGATTGTCCCTGCGCCGGAGGAGCAGGCAATGACAATGGCATCACCTCTTCAAGCTCAGTAGCCTTGTAAGGCTCCTTGCATCCAGGACAAATCCCTCCTCCAGTCTTCACAGCATCATTGAAACATTCAACACAGATCTTGAAATCACACTCGCAGGGGAGGATGTCCTGCCCACGGCCATCACTCATGACATTGGAATCACAGCCAGGGACGGCGCAAGATGAGCCCTTTGCGCCAGCCATCTGAGGATGCTGCCGCCCGGGCTCATTGTCGATCACTCGGTTCATGAGGTGAGCGCGAGTGACGCTGTTGAACCCACCGGTGAACAGGGAGCTGGAGACGTATTGCTCCTCGACCCGAGCGGAGATGGACGGATCCAAGGTGCTCGGCTGGTTGTCCGGCGTCGCCGGGATGTGGACGTGATAATTGGTGTAGTCCACGCTGCCAAGCTCGCTGTCGAGATCATCACGTGAGTAGCTGATGTACCGCCCGGAGTTCGTGCGCCGGCCGAAAGTCACCGTCGGCGGTGGAGGCATGCCGGGGGGCTTCCCTTCCGGCGGGTCGGATGCATACCGAGCCGATCGGGTGCCTCGCAGAGCTCCGCTGTTGCTCGTCATCATCTCCTTTCTTCTCAAATCCTAAAATCCACACAAAAGATCCAAACTTTTTGGTACTAGATCCAAAACAAAGATCAAAACAAGCATAAAAACCCAAAAAAACAAAAATCAAGAAAAAAAAAAGCTAAGAAACAAGAGAAATGGCAAAGATCTACTGACCTTTAAGCTACCCCGCCAATCAAATTCAAATACTTTTGCGCTTCCAGAACTATAATCTCAGATCAAAACCAGAAACTTTCCGATCTAAAATCAAACCCATTTGCTCCTCATCTTCCCAGATGTTTCACAATAACATCCCATAAACCCCATCAACCAAAAAGAACAGCAAAAAAACACCAAAAAGCTTTTTCACTCCAAACTTCTCGCTTGATCTTAGATTCAGAGAATGGAGGCCATTTCCGAAGAATAAACTAGGGTTACAGACAAAGAGAGAGAGAAATCTCAGAGAAGAAGAAGGTTTATAGGGAAGTATGGAAGCAGAGGCGTTGCTTCAAGTGTTGAACCGGAGCTGGATTTGGGCTGGAGCCGCGTGACGCGCCGAGATGGTAGGGGCGAGATTCCGGTAATACCCCTAGATTTTCGATGGAATTGCGGGGCATACTTGTCTTAAAACTATCTTATAAATTTACATGAATACCCCCACCAAAATCATTTCTATATTTGAATAATGGTATATTTATTAATTTGATATGGTTATTAATTTTAAAAATATTCAAAATAATAAACTTGTTTTGATTCCACTATAAATGGCGCTTGGAAATATTAAATACAAATTATAGATGAATATTGATATCTTAATTTGGTTTATAATGCCATTTATTATATGTTTCTTGATTTATAATTATAATAATAAATGGTTATATTATATCATTTTCATGAAACAATTGACTTGTAATTTGATATATATATAAACAATATCTAAAACTTTGAATTTGTTCTGAAAACGAGTTATTGGGGTTGTTTTATTTTTATTAGTTTTTTAAAGTATCTAATAAAAATCAGCTTCAACGATTTAAATTCATAAGTATTTTTTACTATTGCATAAATGTTTATATCAACGAATACTATTGTAAAAATTATAGAATTTTCAACCGTTGAATTTAAATCCAACGATTGAAAAAAATATTCATCAAAAATACAGGCTCATGTATATATATTTCCTTGACGTTCTATCCTTTTTATAGTGTGACAACTGACAAGGGTGTAGATATAGGCATAAACTAAAAAAATTAATAAAATAATTATTCATACAATTAGCTCAAAACAATCCACTAGTTTGAAAGTGAAAATAAACAAATAAATAATCTTTTAATTTTTCAGATGAAAAACTGGCACCCACTACACTCTTACTTGCACGAAACCTTTATTAAAAAATAATAGCATGATGATGATGATGATGAATTGATGACATCTAACTCAAAAACATTTCATAAAAGACATGTTGGTCAAAAATATAAGTTGAATGGCAGGGCCATAATAAACAGAACCAAAAGAGGGCAATTAGGTAAAAAGGGCAAAAAGGTGAGGATTGAGAGTGGGCATCGTCGTGCGGGCAACGACAATGTCTAGAGGGTACACACACGGTCTCGTTTACACACAAAAATTGATTTATTTCATATATCACCCCCGTCCTTCTCGTTGTGGGACCCACCAATCGCATGCATTGGTGCATATCTTCAAAAGCAAAACATTTTTTAAAAAAAAATGATAAATAAAGTATCAATTTCTAGATATAGATTACCTTATTTACAAATTTCCATATATATTACCTTATTTTTTTTAAGGAAAGAAATCACTCCAAACAAAAAAGAGATGGTGGTTATTGGTATAATAAACTTATGTAATGTGTTCGTATATTTATTAAAAAAAATATGTGTAAATTTTAGTTTATATAGAGTGAAAATTTAAATAAAATTAGATATTAATTTTATGTCTGTGCCCGTTTATAAGACATAATTTATTTAAATTTTTTTATTAAAAAAATTGGCGTTACCTAGAATGCAAAGATACTTTGCATTTATAAAGGGTATATATGTCAAGTTTTTTTAAGGGAATTTAGAAAATACACAAAGGAATGAGACAAGAAAGCAGAAGGAAGAACAAAAGTAGATTAATTATATTCATTCATAAAAAAGAGAAGAAAACCAGGCCCACACTTGAAACATGATTAAATAACACCTAACGTTGCCTAACATATATAACATGATCAATAGACGTGCGACTTCAATCATTCCAGCAAATAAAAGATGTTCATCCACATTACTCTCATAATAATAATAATAATAATAATAATTTCAATGTAGCAAAATGCAGAAAGATCTTGAATTGATGCAAAAGGAATGCAAAGTTGCCAATCCGGCAACCTACAAATACTTTGTCTGATTGTTTATTTATATTCTTTCCGTATCATTATAAAAAATAGAAAAACAAACATTTTGAATTAAAAATTTCATAAAAGTTCGGTTTACCATTCTTATTTTCTCAAATTTGACTTTGTTTGTGCTTTGTGGTTGATGTGCTTATTGGGGAACATTTGGTTTAAGTTTTCTAGTATTCTTCCTGGGTTTGTTTTCCATCATTAATTTGTTAAACTAAGTTTGATCAGATCTCTACCATGCATGCATGAACCGTTCATCCATATGATTTAGAACCCTTTAGAATTCACAAAAATTATGATTATCTATTTGGCGTAATCAAATGTGACAACCTAATTCTTCCAGTGTTAAAGGTTGTTAATTGCAAAGTTATAAATAAAATAGATCCAAAGTCTAAACTCATGATAAACAAAACAAAGCACAAGAGAGAATGGGTCTTTACTTACTACTGCGTGTTATATATTTCAACGCTCAAACTGGAGCCAGTTCAAGATAATGACAACCTTAATTGACGTCATATTGCTATGATTTATTCAATGAGACATACTTCTATTCTATGCATGATAATTCAGTCTGAACTTTTCTAATGGTATCCATCAAAGGTTGTTGCTCAGTTCTATGCTTTTGATATAACATCAACTTTGACACTATTTGGGATAGTTATTAGTTGATATGAGTTGACCATAGGAATTAGGATACCTATCAAACCAATCTGATTACAAAGCTTCATATAGGCAAATGGCACAACAACACATTGGCATCATGATGAACATATGAAGAATTTTCTTGCTAAAGAATAGATGTCATCATAGTCCCTCCATTCTAATCAATCTATAATTCACATATATAGTCATCCCACCAAAAAAAAAAGTTTGTAAATGATTTCAAGAAAAAACAAAAAAGATGGCATACATTAGAGAATTTGGCATTATTAATGAGAGAAAACCAAATGCTATATAGCTCAGCAAATCTAGTAGGAGTGCAATTAACATTCCAACATGATTAATATCAGGCAACAGAGATAAAGCAATGAGATTACAGTGTCAATAGGATTGATTGGCATTGAGCCTTAAGCCAATGTAAGTAAAAACTAATTAGTAAATCAAAACACATTCTCTACTAAAAATAAAATAGTTAAAATAACAGAAAAATCAAAATAAATCGACACTCGATCAACATAGAAGCCAGTAGGATGTCAACAAGGGCACACACAATGAAAGAAAAACCAGTGCTGAATAGACAAAGAACAACACAAATCAAAGATACCAAATGAATCAGGGTCCAAGTGAACTGCAAGAGGAGCAAGGTGCACAGATCAAGCATCCAAAGGTGCTAGAATTCGAGAGGGAGAAGAAGGTTTTGATGAACGGTGAACAATAATAGATAAACAAGCAAATTATCATGTAATAATACTCATAAAGACGGGGGAAAACCATTTGGTACTAATAAATTCCATGCATTTTTGTAAAGGCATAAAATGGGCTGCAAAGAGTTCCAATCGCTATACGGAATTAGAAGAAACACAACGAGGCCTGATAAGTGTGTGGGTGCCTTCCTAAGTGAAAGTGAAAGTGAAAGTGAAAGTGAAAGTAGATTATGTTACATTAAAACCTACAAACCTACACTATTGCAATGAAATTTACAAAACAAAATGAAAAATACAAGTGAAAATAGTGATGTACAATAGCTTTTTGTGGGAATTATTGATGGAGAGAACTGGAACAGCTTCAAAACGGCAAGAACCTGCTCCAGAATTGATGATATAACATCAATACAAATGAGAGCCTCTGATCAAATGATAAATTGCTGCATATTGAATTGAACCTCAAAAAAGGAAAGAAAAATGCAATAGAATGCTCTGTCGACTTGGCACTTTTTTCCGTTCTGCCACGTACAAAACTGGCGAAAGGCTGGAATCACCTGCAAGAGACGGATGAACATTTGCATAATAATGAGATGCCAACTATTAAACTGGAGTGAAACTTTGTACTCATGAAAATTGTACAGCACAATGTATGTTTATTTAAACAATAGTTTGATAAGCAGACAATATCGTACCACAATAACTACTGCAACAATATCCCCCCGTAGATATCATACAGTTTGGCTCTGAAAACCTGACAAACTACATTCCAGTATAAATTAAATTCACAAATAACAGCTTAATCAAAATATTACTTTAAATAAAAAGGGTATTAGTTTAGAAAATATTTGTTGCCGAGCAAAATTTTAATGCGCAGAACTTTCACAATGTATCATTTGCATCTTTTTATACTCAGGCCACGTAAGCACCTACTGTAAAAGAATAATTTCTAATAAACAGGAACAAGATCATTGACATTATCATCATCATAATATTGTGCTGATAATCTAATTGGAAAAGCAGATAGCAAATAAATACTACGCGCCAAACAGAGAATCTCCTTGCAGTCTAGCGTGGCTTCTAAAGTATGGGAATGGATGTGTTTTTACGCAGCTATTATCAGTGAAAAAGAAGCTGGTCAATTAATAAGAAAATATATTTTAAACAACAGAAATTGATAATATGTAACTGATCTGCAAATATAGCACTGAATCTATAATTAGCAAACACCTTATTCAAGGCTTATAAAAATTTTGCAAAGTCATTTGACCAACTGTAGCATATTTATGCAGAACCAGATGTCATTGGAAAAACTATGATTTTGAAAGTATTTTGAACTACAGAAAAACCAGGTAAATTTAAAGTGAAAAATAATAACAAAGTCTTGCACAAATCATAAAAAAACAACCTCACAAACTGAATGATCATTGAAAAGGTTGAGAAAGAGCAATCATCAAATTTGATGCATTTAGTCCTTTATGTCCATATATAGCAGATTTGAGAGTGTCATACTGCTCCAACACCGAATCATACAAAGCCTGTGAAAAAGCATCCTTGGCCTGTGAAAAACAGGTTATCACATTAGAGATAACACCTAAAATGGCTGTATAACCACTCGCAAACCTTCAAGACATATCAAAAGCTAAGATTGATCACTTATGACAAAGGGCAGATCACCAATAAGTGGACCAAAGCACTTACAAGGTCCAAGGAATTGCAACATAAGTAAATAAATGGTTTAGTAACTAAAAAGGGTGCAATATTTGAACTAAGAGTGTCAATGGCATATGGCAAAACAAGAGCAAACAGCATATGCAAAAGAAACCTTTTCAGGATTCACACAGCCAGCTGTAATTTCATTGAAGGACATTTCTGGAGCCACAGATAAACCAACCCCACCGTAAGCAATTGTTCTCCGCTCACCAATTGCCTTTTCAACCTAAGAATAGTAGACAAAGAAAACTATAAGAATCAGAAATGCTAGCACCTAATATTAATAGAGGCATGGAAGAAAGAGTAGTAAGAAACCTGACGTGGAGGTGGCATAATTTCATAACATAGCAATGCTAGGGAATATATATGCCCTGGAACACGAGAATGTTCCAGAAGTCTTCTCATATTGTCCACCGAAGAGGAATCAAAGGATGCCTAGCGCCATGCAAAACCAAAAGCAATCATATGCTAAAGAACTATAACTGCAGATGGTCAGATTTATAAATGATTTAACTAAAGGTTAATCCACTTAAACAGCCTGGCCTTCAAAAACCAGTTGTCTGTTAAAAATTGACTCAACCAAAGAGTCATCCATTAGTACCAAATCTGCCTCCATCTCAAATTAGCAGCTTTTTTTTCCAGCTTCATTGACTGCACGCACAAGCTTAATTCATAACCAGTTCTTGAAAATTTTAAAATCAAATTTTCTGGTTTAAGGGAATTTCAATTTGGTTTATCATAATTATAGCAACCATGTGCACTGAAATCAAATTGGTTGGATCTCATAATGTAATAAGGTTTGTTTTCACTATGATTGAGGCTTGTAGAGATAAAAAATTTCCCTTCGAAATTATGTTTTGCTTATTATGCTCTTTCAAAAGAAGCGAAACAAAGAACCACAAAATCCTAATTATCAAGATAGTACTGAACCTCAGTTTGTTGGTAATAAACATCTGCATATAAACAGTAGACTGTCATATTTATGGAAGAGGCCATCATATTAATAGAAGAGAGGCAATGTGAATAGCTCATTCACTGTCACGCATATAAGGTTTTTTCAGTTCCATTCTTATGATCACATGTACAATCATACACGTGCGGGTCAAATTTTGAAATCTACGGTGTCTGCATGCTATCATTAGAAGTACAAAAGACCTTATACAAGGCTTAGAGTTGCAATGATATGATAATGAACAGTAACACAATGTGCTATATCCTCGGGAAACAAAACAGGATCCAGCAATTATGACACCAATCAAAGATTTAAAGGATTTTGCTATTCTTTGTGGCAAAGGAAAGTAGTTTACAGGCAAGAAACCTTACAGGATACCACTCTCCTGTGACTGGATCAGGACGGTCCCTACCACCGCTTGGTGCAATCCATATTATATTAGATCCAGTTCTATATGCAAAGAAAATCCATGTTAGATGGAAAAAAAAGGAAAAGAAGAGATAAAGAATAAACATTAATAACAATCAAAATACAAGAAATCACCCAAAGCAAGAGTCCTGGCCTAATTAAGCTATATATTGATATATTTATGTAATAGATTTCTGGAATAGCTTTTTTGAATGATGTGGATACTAACTTTCTCTCTCCTAAATTTTCTCTCTTTCTCCAAAAACCTAAAAAACCTTGTACCTCTTCGTCCTCTTTTGGTTTAGGATTCAGAGTTTAGAGCATTTAGGGATAGAGGTTTAGGGTTTTGAGTTTAGGGTTTTGTAATGTTTGATATGGTTTAGGGTTTTATACAGTTTAGGGTTTAGGGGAGAGAATAACGTGGATGCTAACATGGATGCCAAGGAAAGCTATTCAAGAAGCCTATTACGTAAATATAGCATTACTCATTACTGGAACATTAACGAATCAGTAACATTCTAAAGGAATAAGAGTGAATATTTTTTTCTATAAGCTTTATAGAAAATTGGCATATATTAGAATATACAGTGCAAGAAAACTAAACTTAAATTTTAGGAAATTCTTCACAAAATTGCAAGCATCTACAACAACTAATGGCAATACCAATTCCAAATTGATGTTGTGATAGCAAGAAGGAAATCAATTCACAAGCACTTCAACTCAACATCAAAGTTGCAAAAGCAGCAACATGTTCAAGGTGGGCATGGACAATAACAAAGTCCGTGGCTAACTTAATGAGTTCGGTTTGGAGCATGAGAGAAACATTGTATATTGAATTGCAAAGGAAAAGAAAGAAAATGGAAAATGTCTGACATAAGGAGAGTGCATTAAACTTTGAAGGTGACGAATCATCAGGTACTAAATATTGGTTAGATGGGACAAAAGTGAAATTCAACACTTCGCCAAGTCTAAACAAATGACACCCATTTGTTTGCTATGAAAGGACACAAAGCATACCTAAGGAGCATGGCCAATTCCTTAAGGCTTTTTGTATTTGCTATTCTTTTCATCTCTGCAAGCTCGGGATCATCGAACATGTGCTTCTTTGAGTATACACACAGAAGATTCCTGGAAAAAAAAAGAATCCAATAAGAATTCGCAAAACTATTACAACCAAAGAGGGAAATGTTCTCACACAATTGACAAAGCATCAAGAGCACCTTCCCATGCTGAAAGGCTTGCAAAGTGGATCAATCAGAACTCTATCCCCAGCAACAAATATCTGGGCGCGACATATAATTTTTAGTCAAAGGCACAAAAGAAAACACAGTTAAGAGCTGTGATAAATATGGAAAAGCAAAGAGAGACAACCACCATTTTCTCTGCAAGATGTGGAAAGTTTCTTTCAAGCAACAGTGCAATGATTGCTGGATCTGCTTCTGTCTGATGGTTGGACATCAGAACAATATTATGACCCTACAAGGAAACAATATGTAAAATTAACAAAATGATAAAAAGAGACAATTATAAAAATACAAGATAATTGATATGTATGTCCCAATTTTTCTAGTGCATCAATCAGATGATTTAACTAGTTGCTCTCACAATATAGAGCCATAGTTATCGCAAAGTGAACTTCAAAAACTTCATCGAGTTTCTTGCAATAAGAACAATGTAGGTTTATATTATTGATAGGTGGTTACTATCAACACTCTAGCTCACACATATATTAACTATGGGACAAAGGATGAGATTTCATCAGCGTACAATAATACAACATAGTACCACACAACAATTCTGGTTTCAGAGGGCACAAATTTTGATCCCACCAAAACTTCATCACATACATCAAAGATATAGCTCCAGTGCAATATTGTGATCTCAAGAAATTATAAAATACACACATAATCATTGTACTTAACCACCTGCCGAAGAATCTCTTCCATGTCATAGAAAATGGAGATGTTGCCAACATATGATCTACTGAAGAAAGAAAAAAGAGACAAAAGGTTACAAGCACGTCACGGATAAAAAAAAAATTAATAAAATCTTGATGTGAAACACTATAAAGATGACACCATTGTACTATGACACTTCACTCCTATAAAGGCACTACAACTGTGACTGTGTGAGGCATAAGTGCATAAGCAATAAACAAATATAACACTGCTGATTATGTCACATGATTATACAAAGTTCAAACTGCAGTTGAAAGCCGGCTAAAGTGTTGCAAAAGACACAAGAATCAAGGGCAATAATGAGTTCAAAAGGAAAGTAGATTTTTGGACAACCTGAAGTCTACCAATGGGCGGATGTAGTTTTGCCCAAACATATAGTAGTCAAAAGGTTCTCTAATTGCTTTGTGGTAAGGAGAAAACACAAAAGGATCCTGCAATAAATATGCTGTTCTGTTATGTGCACAAATAAAAAAAAACACAAATAAGTCATAACTGCATGCTGAAAAGATCAACCAAACAGCTAATCAAGGGTAACAGCAAAACCTCCACGTCCAACAAAATACGATCAAATGCTGCAGACATGTTGGATAGGATGATCTCACTTGCTTTTGGATCTCCACTTTGTAAAACCTAACAAATTGCAAGTAAGTTCTATCAATGAGCAAGATAAGCATGCACCAATATATTCATGGATAAAAAAATGAACATTCATATGACATGAATGACATGTTCAATACATGATATACAACAAACCAAACTACTTAAGTAACCAGCCTTCACTGTAACATCAAACTAAGAAATAGGCCTGCAAGAATTTCTGATCAAATACTATAGACTTCTAGGTCCCACTTAATATAAGAAAAAATAATAACACACCACAAAGAAACCTGATACGTCATCCTTAAATCTAAAAGAAGGTTTGAAAGACACATTGGCAGACTTGCCGATATGATGACTGTTTCTGTTGATTGGAATCACTCATAAATCTTAAATCAAGACATGGTTTAAGAGCCAAAACTACCATTATGTTTAATTCCTTTATGTCTCTATCACATTATAATTTGCGGCAAATTTCAAAAGTAATAGAGAAAGAATGAAAGAGTCAATAACCTACATCCAGAAGGTCAATGCCAAGTCTGTCATCATGAAACTTATAATGAGAACATAACCATGGATACAAACCTGACAATCAAACAGAGATCTCTGAAAATTTGCATATTATTCCCAAGATAAATGATTTACCGCATTCCGGTAATTATTGTATAGCTCCTCCAGCCCAGAAGCAATATTTGAAGGAAGTCTTCCGGCTTCTGCTTCCATTCTGATACAAGCAAGCAGATCTGTGGAAAAAGATCAATAACCATAGAAGAACCAAATATGTCACATGAAGTATGACAATATTCAGAGTCATGTTCACTAAAAAAAAGAAAAAAAAGGGCAAATGTACGTTCACATACATTCATAAATTCCATGATAGTCTTCAGGGTAAACCATTTATAAAAAAAAATACTCTGTAGGAGAAATTAATCCATTTATAAAGAAATTCCAACCAAAACCAAAACGACAAAAGAAGGGAAAGGAGAATTGCAAGGAAAATTAGAAACTGACTGAAACAAGGAAAAACAAGCAAGATAGTTGTTAAATATAGTTGTTAAATAGAATAGCTATGGTCATCAAAACAACACTACCGAGAGTTTCCCTTTGAAAAAAAGTGTCTTCAACACTCAACAATTGTAGAATCTCCAAGCATCCATTCAATCCTAATTTTTAAACGACAACACTTTTAGCATGTCTTTGAATCTCAGGTAAGAAATGACTGTTATGCAAGTGTAGGATCTTTTTAACATTCATTTGATCCTAACTTATAAATGACAACACCAAGAGTTTCTCTTCAAACCAAGAGCGACATATGGCTGTTCTACAAGGATATAATCACTGAACCTTCATCAAGTCCTCATTCGCAAATGACAACACCGAAAGTTATATATTGCAGCAAGAACAGCATATGGCTGCCCTGCAAGCATATGTTCTCCAAATCTTCACCAGACCCAGCTTCGTAAAACAAAAACACCAAGAGTTTCCCATTGAAGAACAAATGACACATGGATGTTCTACAAGCTATGATCTCCAAACATGCATCCAATCTTAATTCTTGCACCCCAACTTCTTGGAGTGAAATTATCCCAACACCAGACAAATGAAACAGGCAACGCAATGGAATGGCATAGCCCAGGGATACAATGTTAAACTAGTAATCCAATTCCAATCCTATCTAACAACTCCATCATGAATGAATCAGTCCAAAGAACAGTATAAAACACAACAAGAAAACAAAGATTTTCTTCCAATCATAAACACCTAAGGAGATTCAAAGGCATTCAGAAAAGCACCACTCAAATCCATCAACTGACAAAAAAGAAGCAAATAAAGCAGGAAAACAAGAACCATTACCCAAAAGAATAACACAACCGACCTTCTTCCGCCCGAACACTGAGGAAACTTCTCGACCGAGTGAGCTCCGCCTCTTCTCCTGTATCCGAAGCAAGCACCGCCGCCCTCCTCCCCATCCGCCGGTCCTCAACCGGCTCCGCCGCCATCCAATTCCTCACACCATAGATCCCACAAAAGCAAAGCTTCCGCCCCCAAACACCTTCCCGAGATACAGAACGCCCCAAAACCCTAGCCCCAGGGAAAGAACTCGAGAAACAAGACGATGCCGAGAGCCCCAACATCCCATTCCAAGCTTGGTAGCAAACCACGAAGGAACTCATCTGAATCCCTAGAAAACGAACAGCATCAAGCTCTCAACCCTAGCTCCAGCGACGCGAACGAAGAACCCTTGATCTCACTCCTCTTCGCGTCTTCGTCCTCGAAGGAGTAGAGTGAGTTCTTGAAATTTTAGATTTTTACCGTTTCTATTTATTGGGAGGGAAAGGATGAGGCATAGGTGAACGCGCCCCCGTTTTAGTGGGCCCTGATTGAATAGAATGCTGACACGTGGAAAAACATCATTAGATACCGTGACTCTCGCTTCCAACACCTCTCACGTGCTTGATGCGTGAGGGCTTAAACTGCCATTAACCTCCTAATTATCCATGTCTTTATTCATAACTACAAATTTTACTAAATTATAACAAAATCCAAACTCTAAATCATAGAGTCATTGTAAGTGTTTCTACAGAAAAACATTTGTTCAAGAAAGAGAGGGTATTACATTAAATAATAAATTACATGTTTACTGGGTTTGAAACTAGGAATATTTCACAGGAAACATGAAGGTGATGCAGTGTTAACACACTGAATATTTAGCTTGTGTTTCTCTTGGACTGCTCCATGAGGTACCTGCTTGATAAATATGGCATTGCTTGAGTACATGACCAGAGAGATTAATTGATTGACATATTATGTGTACATGCTAGTTTACAAAATAGACTTTCCAACACATTAATCATTCAAAGGCATCTTGAATGGCAATAATTGAGTTGGAAAACCTATTTGGTAAATCTAGTCGGTAAAAATAGCATTATTCTAATTGATTAAGTTTACTTGCCTGCCTGTGTGGAATCCGGCAGCGTACCATGCATTCAGAACAACAGTGAGATCAGTCTCTGGATTTGCATTTTTCGACAGTTTACCTTCAAAGGCATCAGAAGTGTCATCTTTCTTTCCCTTCTCTTTGTCTGCAAACATTAAAAGTAAAGCATGATATGAGAATACTAATAAGATGCTTTGTGTGCAGTGTGATAACAAGAATGCTTCTGCTTTGACACTAGTTGTATTGGCATTTGCCTGCAATGTTTGGAAAGTGAAAAATGTACAAAAAACTCCAATAAATCCAAAGCAACCTCTAGTGCTGCTTGCCAAAAGACAGTCTCATCACTAGAGGCAAACTTAGATAATGTTTAATTATCAGAGGATGATTCACTGTTCACTTCCGCATAACTTTCCATTCAACCTAAATTTTCATCATGGATCAGAGATTTCTAAAGACTTGCTTCTGCAGTTAGTCATGAAAAATAGCTAGCAGAACCATAAAAACACAAGCATGAATTCAAAGATAAATCACACTCTTCCAAGCATAGATGTGATCATGCTAAGTGGTACTGACATTCATATTAAAATAATAAAATTAAAACAGCAAATGAAAGCAAGTAGGTGGATCAACAGCATCAGACAATGAAATTAGTAGGCTAAGGTGCCATGAAGTCCACATTCAAAGGCCAAGTCTATGTTTAAATCTTTCACAATGATTGTCCAGTTTTGGTTATAGCTACGCAATTGAAGAATCAAAGGCCAGGCCTGAGTCAATCCATATTCATCTGTCATGCTAGTTTATTTTACTGTTTTTACCACCCATGCAGATACTACAAAGAAGATGCATCTCTTGGGCATAAAAGATTGAGGAAAACTCTAAACCATCATACTATATTATCCTGGCGACACGAGTTGATATAAGTAATAGTTCAAATTTATTTATGTTAGAAATTAATCAGAGGGCTTTAGTAACCAGGGTATTGTTGGTAGCAGCATAAAGATTCTGTTTACCTTCAGAAACATTGAAAGCTGCAGGTGTGTTCATCGTCATAGAAGATATTGCTCTTTCAGCAGCCATCATCGCTGTTTTAACAGCAGTGTCATCTCCATTGTTTGAATGTGCCGCAGGATAAACTTGAGAGATGCAACAACAGACCAAACAGCACTATCAGTAGGGCGTGAAGCACTGGAGAGTTTTAACTTGGAAAAAACAAAGCCAATGTAGCAGTAGAAGTTAAATGGCGAGACAGAACTAGGGTCAATTAAAAAGTGTTACCTGGAAATTGATGTGGAAGAGATTTGGAGCAGCACTGCATTGATAGTGAACAGCAATAAGGGCCTCCACAAGACAGGTTATTGGTGGCACACGAAATGGGAATTATTGAAGATGCTGGGCATTGGCAAAAGCATGGGGAACATTGAGGGTAAAGTCCATTTTGAGAGATGTTGTGTGCAGATATTTGTGACATGTCACCCGTGGAAGTTTGAGCTGGAGTTTGGTGGTTCCAACAACTAGCTTGGTTAAGTTGCTGGAGCACATTCTGTCTCTGCTCCTCGAGTTCATAATACCATTTAAGTAGTTTATTATACTCCTCATTCTGCTGATCAGAGTAGCTATTGTTTTGTCCGTGTATAGAAGGGTAGCCTGTTGGATGTTGGTAAGATTCTGACGTATATGCATCTGCATCCAAATGGCATTCTTGAGTTGGTACAACATCTGAAGCTGTTCCAATGAGATCACCGGGCATACATGGCTCTGCTGTTTTCTTGGATCCACAGTTGCTACCATCCTCTGATTCACAGTTTCTTCAGGAAAAGGAGAATGAGAACAACAAAAATTAAAAAGTCTTAGTAACATTGAGAGCATAATTTTGGAAACATTATGCGCAAGAAATGTGAAACAGGATATGCCAAAAATCTCCGAGGCCAATTTTAATGGTTGCTTATGAAAATGAACACTAAGAAAGTTTGCAAAATCCTTTGCTTATAATTAGCAAACTCTATGTGAAAAGCACTGCAGAACAGACCAGACCCAGAAGGTTTTCATTAGCTTACCTTGTTACCTCCTCAGTTGGAACATGATTATCATGATTACTATCATTTGTATGTTTCTCTTCACTGGTAGAACCCCCATGATAGGTTCCACCGTGCATTGTCTAATACAAAGGCAAAAAATTAGTAGATACACAAACACAATATAGTCGAATAAAACTTGAGAGGAAAATTTAAATATGCAAAAGAAATAAATCCATTTATAAATATTTGAAGCACGTGGAGAGAACAAAATGGCATATTTAACCAATCATAAATCTCTCTGCTCGTATAGAAACTTGAAATACCTAAAAAAGCAAAATGCATCAGTTTCTTCATGGGAATAGCACGAGAAGGGATGCAAATTGCAGGGAAGATTATTGTAAGAGAAATACAATGGACTAAGCTTCAGTCATACAAAGCTGATCACAAAAATCAAAATATTAAAGAGTTAACGAGAGTCAATAAACGTGAATTTCCTTATATTTTAGAGCTCATTAAATTCTTTATCGCCACTAGAGATGCTATTCGGGTTTCACGAATTTCCTCATTGGTCGGTAATACCAAATAGATCATCCTATACTGATGAACATAAACATCACCAAGTCTCCTATACTCTCTCTCCATTGAAGTCTAATGAACTAACCTCATATATCAATACTTCAGCCCTAATCCTAGCAATAGGCATCATTCAATTTTATCATAATTAAACAATTAAATACACGAGATAAGAGAAGGAGAATACAAGATGAAAAAAATCCCTTTTTTATCATTCACGACCACCAAAACACCAGAAGAAAACACAATGAAGGCAACCTAAGTAACTCTATCACAGAATCCACTGATCAAGCAAACCAAATGAAGGAAAAAAAACAACTCAATGCCAGAGCCACGCAAGAATCGCATATTGTTCAGAGCATCAGTTAAAAAGCGATGAGAATCGAGAGAAGACGGTGAGAAACAAAGAGAGAGATAAGAATAAGGACCTTGTAGGTGGACATGGCGTTATCGAAGGCGTTGATGAGCGCGGAATCATCCCAGAGATCGGTGCCCTTCCCCATCCCCGGAGCTCGCTCTCGAGGTATTCGACGAAATGCCCGCAAGAGTTCACTGCTCGAACTACAAGACGCGCTTCTTCCTCGCTATGCCAAGCCCTTATGTATCCCACCAAACACAATTGTAATTTTTTTACTATTTAAATATATATATTAACAAAAATATATATATAACTAAATAACATAATAAATATTAAGAAGGCTATTTTTGTTAGTAATATAAAAATTTTGAAATGATACAAACTTTTGGAGTTTCAATCAACTAAGATATTTAAAGGCCATGCAATATGTTATTAACTTATTATTTATAGTTTCAAACTTAGTAATAATTGAAATAAAATTTAGTATTTTATTTTGAAATATTCTATCTTGTTATACTATTCAAAAATACCAAATATTTTTTTAATAATATTTTTTGAATAATGTTTGAAATATTAATCTTAGCGAGTTGAAACTTTAATATCATACTCTATATATAATATATATTAACAATAAGAACAAGCCACTCCATCTATAAAAAGAAAAATCCTCCACCATAATTTGTAAGGAAGTCAAACCCTGAAATTAACTAAAGAAAAAATCAAATAAAAAAACAATTTAAAGAGTGACAAGCGCTCTATACATTAAATGTGCATACCGGTAAGAATTTAATTGTCAATGTTAGAGGGCCCATATTCTTTAGGCCCATATTGTTTCAAAACATTCCTACTAAAGGTTTAGTCTGCATTCATGCATTCATGAGGAATTCATCCACTTTTATATATAAGTCTATTCATTATCCTTTAACCTCGCTTTTAGTGGTTATGCTCTCTCTACGCTGAGGGGTGTAAATTTCGGGGTTTGGATTCGAAATTAGCTTAGAAATTCGAACTCACGTAGGGCGCATAGGTGCGGACACGAATGCACCAGTTTATTGAGTGCGATCACGCCCATAGGTTTTTACCTTTTTGCCCTTTATCTTATCTTTAAAAATTTTAATTCTTTGCGCCTTTTTTTAAAGAACGGCTTCACGTTCCCGGCGTCTCTTCTCCCTCCGCGACCCTTCGAGAACCGCCTGCTTGGTGCCTCTTCGCCGTCCGCGTCTCCACCTTCCCAGCTGTTCGCTGCCATTAAAAACCCTGATCCATCCCAGATTCGATCTCTAGTTTTTTTCTTTCTTTCCTTTCACCCGAAAACTCGAGCACTCGTGATGTTCTCCGCTACGGTGTGCGAGCGAGAACTTGATCGCTGAATCTCGGAGAACAACGCCATCCGTGTTCCCTGTCGACCGCAAAAAGCGAGGCGAAATTGTTCTTAGGGGCGAGTGCTCTTCACGCGCCTCGATCCTATCGTCGTCCTCGCTTTTACGCTCCAACATTAGATCATAGATTTCCAACAGTCAATCCGCACAATCTCAGCAGCAGGATAAAATTATTATTTTTTTAGGGTTAATTATTATACAAGTTCTTATAATTATAAACTTTCTGTTTTTTTAATCATTTTAATATTTTTAGATATAATTAAATCTTCATATTTGATCGAGTTGAGTCTTTTTAGTCCACTGCAATATTTTTAGGTATAATTAAGTCTTTGCAATTTACACTTACTCATCTACACCGCAGACTAGAATGACCAAATTTAACTAAATATAAGAACTTAATTATACCTAAAAATATTACAAAAACTAAAAAGACAAAAAGTACATAATTACAAGGACATTTTTTTTTAATTTGAAGTAGTTTATCTCCTTTAAAAAAATTAAATTAAAAGGACATTTACAACAATTAAACTTTTTTTTATATTAATATATCACAAGTCATTTTAATTATTTTATAAAATATTTTAATTAAAATTAAGTAAAACAAAGTGGAAATTGCTAAAAACACCCTCAAAATTTGCAATATGCACAGATTCTCCCCTTAAATTTGGCTATCCATAAAAACCCCTTCATTTTGAATACAATGATTTTTTAAACCCCCCAAACATCTAACAGTGATTGATAGAGTTATTTTGGAATTTTATGGACGAAATTGTCCCTTGCGTGGGAAGTTATGGCAGGTGTGACAAGGTTTGACTATAATGCCCTTGGGTGCAATGAGTTTCTATTTAAAAATGAGGCTTCTATTTATAATATGAGGTATGAGGTTATGTTTAAAAAATGAGTTTCTTGTTTAAAAAATGAGTTTTATATTTTAAAAAATGAGTTTTTTGTTTAAAAAAATGAGTTTTCTGTTTAAGAAATGAGTTTTTTGTTAAAAAAAAATGAGTTTTCTGTTTAAGAAATGATGTTTCTGTTTTAAAAAAATAAGTTCTCTATTTAAAAAATGAGTTTTCTGTTTAAGAAATGAGGTTTTTGTTTAAAAACATGAGGTCTCTGTTTAAGAAATGAGTTTTTTGGGGAGTGTATTTATCATCCCCAAAAATCTCTTTATCATGCGATTGAGTCGGGCAGTGAGACAAAGCATGCGACTCACAATCACAGTCACGTTGCATGAAAAATGGGATTTCGAACCCTAGAATTTGATCTTCACTTCGATCTAGATCTCGATCTTGCCGGAGAAAAAAAGGTCGCAACCTTTCGATGCCTTCGCACGACGACGAGGAGCGTGCGGTTTTCCCTCAAGGTCGACGACGAAGAAGATGAAAGAGATGAGGTCGACGACGGGGAAGGCGATGAAGGCGAAGACAAAGACGGGCGAGATCGAACCCTCATCGGTCGCCGCTTCCTCCCTCCGTTCCTCGTCGCGACTTAGGCACCATGGATCCAAACCCCGGAATGATCCCTAACCCTAACCCTATTGCTATCCATGTTGCGGTCTCCGCGATCGAGAATGGTTCCGTTCGAGTTCGAGTCGTCTTATCCGACGTCGCCATCGAAGACCTCACACTCCGACCGCCGAGGAACGTCGCCAACCGAATCGCCAACGCCGACAAAGATTTCTCCTTTAAGACCCCACACGAGCAGGCCACCTTCGAGATCGCTCGCCAGATCTGGAGCTTAGCACTTAAGCGTTGGTGCGAGATCAGTGACGATGAGATACTCAATGTCCCTACTCAATGTCCCTACTCAATGAGGTTTCTGTTTAAAAAAATGAGGTCTCTGTTTAAAAAATAAGCTCTCTGTTTAAAAAATGAGTTCTCTGTTTATATGCTTGTTTGTCTTTGTTTAACTATCGATGTTTCTGTTTAATATATTGCGTTTGCGTTTAAAAAAGTGATTAAATATCGTTATTTCTATTTAAATATGTACGAGTGACGAAGATTAATTGGTTTTTAAGTCCAGGATTAATTTATTACGTAAATATTTATTTTTCTGTTTAAATATTAATGTTTTTGTTTAAAAAATGAGTTTTCTGTTTTAAAAAATGAGGTTTCTGTTTAAAAAAATGAGCTCTCTGTTTAAAAAATGAACTCTCTGTTTAAAAAATGAGCTCTCTGTTTAAGAAATGAGTATATGCAAAAAAGAATGCAAAAAAAAATGAAAAAAATGTATGCAAAAAGGTTTAAGGGCAATGATGAAATTTCATAATGCAGGGGGTAAAAAGGAAGTGAAACAATAAAGGAAGGGTTGTCTGAGGTATGCAAAACTCACAGGGGCTGTTTGGGAAGTTTTGAAATTATCGAGGGATAAACAGTAATTTTTCCTAAAATAAATCTTAAAAATTGCGCTTAAAAACCACGGTATCTTTGTATGCAAGCCTTGAACATCGGAGCGCCAAACTCCACGTCCGCCCGAAGAGCAGAAGCACTGGCGTCGCCGAGAGAGCTTGGAGGGAAAGGGAGGCCATCGCCATGATTCTCAATCCAAGAGAGAAATGCTTCCTTGAATTCCTCTCCCGATCAAGTACTTCCATTCCAGCTTGATCTTTGAGTAAACGGCACAGTAATCATGGATCTTGTTCTTGCTCTAATGTTTGCGTTAATGTCTACTCTGTTGTTTAGATTTCAGTTTGTGATCCAGCAGTGAGTAATGGCGACCAGGTTGCAGAGAATGATGGGATGAATCGGATCGAGCTTTTGATTGAGCAGCAGAGATTGAGGATTCAGGTTGAATTCATCGTTTTTTGTTTTATCGAAATCGATCGTTGATTTGCTTGTTTTAGATGCGGATGTCTTGAATGTTTGTGATTGAGTAGCAGTGAGCAATGGTGGAAAGGTTGCAGAGAATGATCGGCTGAATCGGATCGAGCTTTTGATTGAGCAGCAGAGATTGAGAATTCAGGTTGAATTCATCGTTGTTTGTTCATCGAAATCAATCTTTGATTTGATTGTTTTAGATGCGGATGTCTTGAATGTTTGTGATTGAGTAGCAATGATTAGTGTAGAGCAAAGAAAACAGTGAGAGAACCAACATCTACTATGAGTTTTGATGTCAATCCCTTCATCTTTGTAGAGAAATAGGATCATATAATTCCAATTGTGATTTCAATGAATTTGACTGGGCAACTGGTGAGTGCTTGATCATTTATTCTATAGTGCACTGGTTCTGATATTTTGTGAGATATATTTAGGTTGAAGTCTAATAGTGGTGATGATGACCAATGATAGATAATGGAGATGAATGGCATGCTAACAAAGAGGTCCTTTGTTCTTGTGTCCATGTGTATGAGCTATCAGAGCAATATGCAAGTTGGAGAATGATTACTCCATTAGATTTCCTTACCAACCATTTCATTTTACTACGGTGAAATTCATCACCTATTCATGCCTCAAGTGAGGAAGAGGATGGTAGTGGCCTTGGAGGTATGAATGTGTTCTCTAATTTTATATTAAATAGGAATAAAAAAAATATGTTACTAACGGATAATTGATATTAATAGTTGTTTGTTTATTAGGCTCCCCTGGGCCCTGGTTGTATGTATTTGCTAATTTTTGGTCTTCATAATTGGTTGTATTCGCAGAATGACTATGGATGAGTACCCTTCTCTTCATGCTAATGTATGTGGTTCCCTGTATGGCTGCATCTGCACAGCCATCAGCAAATTTACCTATTTCTATCATCTTAAATCGGTTTATATATATATATCATTAGCAATCTTGTCTTTATTTTTTAACATCCTCAACTTGGTTAGTTGGTTACTCTATTTTTTTAGAATACTGTAATCAAATCAACCTTCATGAAACAAAGCAAAAGCTGTTGGTTCTTGCATTCTACCTTATATCCACGTCATAGGAGCATTTAAAGTCAGCATTTGAAATGCCATGGAAGGAGCTCAAGACGCATTCTCATGGTATATATTCTCACTTTACTGACAAGCATTTGCATTGTGCATTCTCTTATTATACCTTGAATTTCATTACATGTTGTTGTTAGTATAGTAAACTGATGATTTGAAATGCCATGGAAGGAGCTCAAGTGCCTGTGCATACTGGCACAACACCCAGTCATTTGCTTTAAGATCTGTGGTGTAGTGTCTTTTTTTAATTTTAGAAATCCATACCCATATATTATGAATTTGCCCTCTTTGGTTGATTTCCAAATGTCATGATCCATGGCAAATAAAACGATTAAATATTCTTTCACAAAATTATATCTACACTGAGATTCAGGTCAATTATTTGTTTTGCTAAACAAAGCTTGGATCCAGAAATGAGGACGTCTTACTTCAATGCTCAACTAATGAAGGTAGTTTATATTGATTTATTTCTTACAGCATGTATCTGTTAAATACAGTATTATCTTGTTTTTCAACTCAGCAACTTTCTTCACTGTAAGCATTCAATATCCTGCTTCCAACATCATGTATTGGGGTACATGCTTTTCCTAAAAATTGTTTATAAATATGTAATGGCGTTGCTCTTAGTGTTCTCTGTTTGCTTGCTTCTAGTCCTATGTGAGTTTGTTTCAAGTGAAAAATCTTGTGAATTGCTCCTTGAGTCCTATTTAACTACCTATGACCACACATTGAGTTCATGCAATCAAACATAAGATTTGAACAGGATCTAAATAGAATCAAACACATTTTATTAGCCAGGCCCTTGTGGTGTTTCATCAAATGAATCTACAGATCTGGGTTTGTCTTCTTAGGCAACATTTTTTTTTCCTCTGTCACTTGATTAAATTATAATTGAGCAATAAATTTATGTAGCTTACATTTTTGTTGATGGGCAAGTGATGAGTAGCCTTTAAGATGCTTCTTTGAAGTCCTTAAGTCATAGATCATCTCATCCAAATAGAATTATTAGTTCATGTAGGGCTCCATGAAACTGAAATCAAATAACTAAATTTCAGCTTTGAATCTGTTTGAGTCAGCCAATTCTGAAATTATGTTGCTATACTTCTATTGGCGTTTTACATGCCCATATTGAACAAAAACAAATTCATGAATGTTTATGTCTCAAAATCTGGAATTTGACAGAACTCATTGGCCTATTATTAGCTTTAATTAATTATGATGAATGCCTTTTCTTTTACTGGTAGCTGTACATAAATGGTTTATTTAGATTAAAATCCTCCACAAGTTAAACTTGAAGCAGTACACGTATAGACAGGCAACCATGGAGTTACACCTGCATTATCAAATTCCAGCAAATTGAACTACTCTTTATCTTTTACACTAATTTTAATTGTCTTAGTGTTTGTATTAGAGGATTACCTAGATTTCTATTATTCTATTCCACCTTGATGAGCTGAAAGAGCAGAGGGCAGAGTGCGATTGATATCTAAAAATTGAGTGGGCTCATTATCATAATTTGATTGTCTTTGAATGTGCTCTTGGTTTTAAACTATTTTAATTATCTTACACTCTCCAACTTGTAACTGGGATTTGCTTGCCTTCGAACTTTGCAAATTACTCTGTGTACCTACTTTGCTGCAGCAGCTATGACATCGCTGTGAATTACTTGGTCCTGATTTAGCTATTTAGAAGATGATGCAGACAACAGTTGCTTTAACTAGTTTTTCCCTGACTTCTAAGTTCTCACGTTTAATATCTCTTGTCCCATATTTTGGCATGCTTTATTAGTTGAATTAGCATCATAGATTTATGAATTCTAATTTGATATCAGTAAATAGGACACAAAAATCACAAGCATCAGTTGATATACTACTACTTTTGATCCCTTTGCACAACATGAACTTTTTTATGTTGATGAACATGATTATCATTAGTGTGCATCTGTTGTATATGTTTTTTTTTTGTTTTGTTATTGTCAGTGATTGACTTCCTTTTGTTGCAGAGTTTTTCATTGCTTCTCTCAATCAGTTTTAACCAGATTTACTACTCACTTTTACTCCCAGGTTTTGACAAGCCATGCCAGGTATGAACTGTTAAACTTCTTGTCTTCTCTAATTTCTATATCTTTTATTAGTTCCTAGAATGAGAATGTGCTTTCAAAGTCATTAATAACCAGTTTAACCGACGAAATTACACGGTATTCATGGACAAAATTTCAAGTAAAATTTGGTCCTCCATCAATTGAAATTTCATATTGCATGACTCTTTAAAATAACATTTAAGATTGAGCCGTTTAAATAGAATAGCATAACCTTTGAAAGGGATCATTAAATATAAAAATCCAAGTTGAATTATGTGTGGTTTAAAAAGTCATACAAGTACTCTGTCTTTTAATGTACACATAGTTGGACAAAAGCATGGCTCTAGATGTCGGCTAGTGCTTTGTCATAACACACTCAACTCGCCCACATTCTCAATACATTCACACACGCACACACAAATAATACCAAATAAAAATAAATAAATAAAATCAGCACCCCAAACATGTTACACATTGATTCCCAAGTTATTATTACATTATTATTTCATTAAACTATGAAAAAGAAATTACCAAGAGGCAATAGGAACATTTCTATCTCCATGATTTCCATTGATATTTGCCCATTACTGTAAAGATATATAATATAAAAGATAAATAATTAGAGAAGACAAATGGCTAATAATAAGTCAATAATAAAAAAGCATATAATACTTTTAATTTCTTTTTTTTTTTAATGGCATTGTTGCGCTCTTTATTCTTTGTTTTCATATTAACATCAATGATCACATACACTTACGTCAACTAATTATTTATATGTTTTTTTGAGAAAAATAAACTAATTATCAATTTTTTTAAAAAGGTATTACCAGTTCTAATGATAATATTAGCACATAGAACGCAAAAACTTCACTAGTGACGTCATATTAAGCCAACTGAATTAGAAGTCAAGACGGTAAAAGTCAACCAGGAACAGCTTTAACTTGTGGTTCCCACATCCCTGATTTAATTTCATCCACGTGTCCATATCACAACCGCCCATTCGGTCCACTTAACAATCAACTCCCAACCAACGGTCAGATCTCTCATATCAATTGCGTTAGTTCATCCGAATGATCTAAGCCGTTCATATTGATATCCACTTCCTTACGTTTAGCGCAAGCAACGAGACGTTGATATTTCCGCCCGCCTCTTCCTCGCCGTCGCGCCTCTCCTCCTCCTCCTCTTCCTCCTCCTCCGTCTCCATCTCGAGAGAACCAGAGGGAACGAGAGAGCTAGAGAGCCTTTGATTCTTGCCAACATGAAGTGCTTCTATCTCGAGTTGCTCAGGTATTGATTCCTATTTCCTTATCCTTCTCTAATTGTTCTTTCTTTTGTGTTTTTTTTTTCCCTATGATCTCTTGGGAATAAAGTTTTATCGGTTTTAGGTCCTTGATTGGCCGGATCAAGGCTTTTTATGCTTTGATTTGTTGATTTTGTTGTAGATCTGTGGATTCTGAAGCGATTTGGGTAGAAAAGTCGTTAGAAGGAAAAAAGATTTGACTTTGTTGTTCTTTTATACCGTTCTTAAAAACTGGATTTTGGTTGTTCCTTGACATGCTTTAATTTTTCATGCTTTGATTTTGATGCTTTAATTCAGCTAGAGTTTTTAGTATTGATAGTTTAATCTGTATGTTTGATAAGATGTGGATTATGGTTTGGAATTGTTATTATTATTGAGACTATGGTCAATTGACGTATTTGTTAATTCTTTTTCATTGTTATTGGTGTTAGTCTCTGTTATAATGATTTCTGAAAAATTACCATGATTGTTCAACTCTGGCTCAGTTGTTTATGTATGTTTTCATATAAAAGAAGTGGAATCCTTTGAATTGTTAGGTCTACCACAAAGTCAACACATATTGGATTACTCTGGCTGCAGTTGCTGGTTCCTCCAACTTGGAAACCTTTTTGATTTTTGTAATTTGTTCACTTTGGTTGTTTCCTTGGTTCTGAATAGTCATATATGTGCCTTTTTTATTGTGTCCGAGCAGTTGATATTTGTTGTTGCATTTAAAGGGGAAAGATTGAGGCTTGCTTTTGATAGTATTTTGGCTGAATTTTGCATCATCTAAAATTTTACTTCTACTTGTCTATGGGTTGTGCACAATGATTCTTGTTAGAAACAAATATAACTTCTTTCACTTGATTCATTTCATTATCTGTTTTTTTTTTTTTTTAAATTATGTTTACATCATTGATTGAGTTTTCGCTGAATCTGACTATTAAGTTTATTGCTGAGAATGCCTTCCATTTGGTATGTCTTTGTGTTAAGGATATTTGATTCCATTTTATAAAAATTCATGTTTTCTATCTTCATCTACTGTGTAGCATGGCCTATATTTGCCTTTTGCCAGCATGTATTTGGTGTTCTGCCTTGTTTCGATTTCCATGAGTTGGTTTTTATGATCAAGTATTTAAGTCAAGCATCTTGTTCTTATTCAGGATTACCCAGCTCACTGACTTCATCATCATCAGCAGCATGAATTTCTTTGGGCTATACAAGGAGAAATTTGTATATTACTAATAGAACTTGTATATACTATTAGATAAATAGGCTTCGTGGAGACCGGTTTGTTGAAAAGAATTAGTTACTGGTTGAAGTTTACCTTTTTTAGCAAAAATGGAACTGAAGAACGTAAAGGTGTTGGGTAATGGAAAGAAGGCTATCACTGATGTTAATCATGCAACAATTTTTGCTGATTGCTTCACTGATGGCGATGGCGGCCCTGTGTTGGGACATCAACAACGGATTCTAGATCAATCGCCTGAAAATTGTTATAGAAATGCAGCAACTGAGGATGGGAAGGCTGGTTTCTACTGCTGTTCACAGAAACATATGCTTCAGAACTACCAGAATTTTATGAAAAGTGGCTTGCCACAGCGTGTTCTGTTTTACCAAGACGATGAGTGGAAAGATTTTCCGAGCAGCATCAATAGTTTAGTTCGTGAAGATTTCAAAAGAAAGAAGGCAGTTACTGAAGTAATTCATGAGAGCCAGCGTTTGTTGCTAAACTTTTTCAGTATGGTTTTAATAAACTTGGGAACAGGTTTTCAGAAGCCAGTTGCTTGGATCGATGAACATGGTAAATGCTTCTTTCCGGAATTGTATTCTGAATTCTGTGCACCAAATGGATGTTTTCACTCTGATAAAGGCCATGATGTTCATATGAGTTGTAGACAGAACGGGACACGCGAACCTGAGACGAAGAATGTCTTTGTGAGTGCAGCTGAAAGCTCAAACTCTGAAGTACCTGATTATGCAATTATCTCCAATGGAAATCATACCAAAGAGATATCTACTGGTTTCCAAGAAAGAGCTGAAATTTATGAAACAACAGGTGAAAATGAATTATGTCCTCTCCTAGCCACTGGACCTATCCAGGAGAAGTCAGCTAAGCCTGCTACTGTTCCAGATGTGTATAGTGCTGTACAGAATATTTTGTTGTTGGGCTTGGGCCAATATATTGCTCCAAAGGACATCGTAGGAATATTCAGAACCCCGTTATTAGATAATATAGGCCAAGTTCGCTTTAAATGTTTCCAGGAGCATGTTGATCTTACAAAAAGTCGTCGTGGCAATGCAAATGTTAGATACGCTTGGCTTGCTTCTTCCAAGGATGTTGTTGAGGATGTAATGTTGAAGGGTGTCATGCAAATAAAGATGCCTGCATGCGGACCTATGTATGGTCTTGGTGTTCATCTTGCTCCAGCTAATTGCTCTGATATCTGGTGAGCTTTTTTTCCTTTCTTATCTGACTTTCATCATGATATGTCTCCCACGTCAACCCTCAGGTAAATGATTTTATTTTTGCATATTTCATTGATATTCAATGGTCAGCTGCTTCAAACATTTTAGTATGCCTTTCACCTGGGTGACGATGATAATCTGTTAACTTCAAAATGGTTTCCTCACTGATTGTTCTTTTCAGTGCTAGTTATTCTGGGGTTGACGAAAATGGTATAGTTTATATGGTGTTATGCCGGGTTATAATGGGAAATGTGGAACTTGTTCAACTTGGATCTAAACAGTCCCAGCCCAGTAGTGGAAGTTTTGATAGTGGTGTTGATGATCTCCAAAAACCAAAGCATTATATAATATGGAATACGCATACAGATACACACATCTATCCAGAATTTGTCGTGACTTTTAAATTGCCTTCTAAAGCCAAAGGTAGTTTTCTTGATGATCGTTTGATTGGTTACTAAATTTCATGCGATGTTATTGCAAAGTGAACAATTGCAGACGTAATTATTGACTTTTTTCCTTTTCACTGTTTCTGCAGAATCTTTGGTTGGCAAAGAAAGCATGTCTAATATATCCGGAGTCACAAATTCTAGTTCTCATAGCGCATCACTGGTAAGCTGAGTTGCCAATTACATATGTGGATTGCTTTATATACTGTTTGATTTCGTATGATATGGAAGAGCACTGTCAGCATCAAGTTGTTTAGCACAGCTTTTTATTTATTTAGTGTATTATTATTATTATTATTTTATTTGCTGATTGAGATTTTATTAGCAATGGGCCAATGGTTAAGATGCACCCACAGTGAATGGTCTATTTCTTGGAACTTTTGTTCTGTGAAAATGTTGTGAATAATAGGATCATTGTAGGAAAATGCATATTCTTATCCAAGCTTTTAAAGAGAAAGTGATCATCCAAATTTATAGTTGGTGATTGTGCACTTCTGGGAGAAAATCTAGAGTTGGTTTATTTTGCAGTTTCTAATGTTGAATTATTAAATGAAGACATTACAAAGCTATCATATCACACAACAGTTGTTTTCTCCCTTTTGTAATGGAAATGCATTTTTTCATGGTCAGGATGGAATCTGTTGCCAATCACTTTCAGCTCAAACAAGGGCATTTCAGGGAAAAGTTCAGGCTTCTGAAAAGGCCACCAAAACTCCCACATCTCCTTGGATGCCTTTCTCAATGCTTTTTGCCGCAATTTCTACTAAAGTACCTTCTCAAGATATGGACTTAATTAGTACTCAGTATGAACAATTCAAGGTCTGCAATTTTGGAAGAGTCTTCATTTTCATGAATTTTTTATTTAGTGATATCTTTTCCATTAACCTTTTATTTATCCTTTGATACTTGACCTCATTCTTTTGATTTCATCAGAGGCGGAAGATAACCAGGATAGACCTTGTTAAAAAGTTGAGGCAGATTATTGGAGATAAGCTTTTGATATCCACTATAACAAGACTTCAACACAAGGTGTGATCTCTTTTCTTTATGTCTTTTGCTTCTTATTTTCGTAGGGTCCCTAGTTTCTATATTGGTGGGTATTAACCTCATTTGAATGTCTATTCACCTGAATAAATGCTAGACTAGGATTTATTCAAACTTTCTCCATTTATGGACATTGACACTCTTATTTTCTCTAGAATTTTTTTCTTAGTTATTATTATTATTTTATCTTTATAATCTTATGCTGTTATGCTACTATCTGTGTATGCTTTGCGGTCTGGTCTGCATCTGTTGTTTCTGTGTTGGAGTGTCATTTGTTTCTTTTTCATTTTTTTATGGTTTAAGATGAGTCTCTTGCCTAAATAGGGGTTTTCAAGAGCTCAACATATTGACATGTTTTTCATGCTTCTGAGTCATTTCTCCTTTTAACTTGCAGCTACCACCAATGGCAAAGAGCGAAACACCAAAACCATGGTACAAGTCTGAAGCCAAACCTTAGTTTCTAATGATAGATGTAACTGTGTGAGTTGAGCTCCTTGTAAACTTGAGCAATCATCATAGGTATTGTGATATGGGTGCATTGTGTTTTTTCCTACTCTCAGTATTGTCACTTATAATATGTAGTTCAACAAGGTGGATAAACAATGGAGCTATTCCATAAATATTATGTTTAATGTTGACTGACTTTTAATTACTTAATTTTCCGCTCTTCGTCGATAGTCTTCTTCTATATGTGCAGATGTATGCCAAGAGTTGTACATTAAGGTTGAGCAAGTCCTCAAGAAGAGTCAGGTGACATTTTTCTATAATCTATCAAATGTGGTTAATTTGAGATTGATCTTATTTTTCCTGATAGTGATGTGAGTATAGCATTGATGTTAATTGTGAACTATGTTTTGTAATCTTCACTCTGAGGTAAAGCATTCTTACTGTGTTCATTTTTTATATATAAGTTTTTTTTTAGTTGTTGGTTTGTTTTTCCTGCTTGTTTCTGTTTCCTTTCTGAGTTGCAGGTTTTGCTGATTGCAACTGAACTGGAGCACTAACTATTCAGAAGTTGAGAAAGTACTCTGCAATTCAAGAACAAAGGTTTTTTTTTTCACTCACTAAACCCTAATTTTTCTTGCAATTCTTCTACTTATAAGTATAAATCAGAGAATTCACAATTGTGAGGATACCTTCAAGAAATCAATCCAGCCATTTCAAGAGAAAAAACTATTATAATAGATTTAGATCCATCTCTGAGAATGCACACTTAAAAATACAGGGTCACATATGAAATTTAAACTTTTGGATTATGTGAGTTGGAAACTGTTGTTTATGTTCTCTTTTTTCATCAAATTTACCAATCATTTTATCATGAAACCAATTTAATTATTAAAATGACCAACAGCAGAGATCCTTGTTAACAAAATTTAACTAAATAAAAAAACCCAACAAAACATAATAATAATAATAATCTCATTAAATTTATACCACTTAGAATTTTCAACCATAGGACAAACATTCAGAGTGTTTCACAGTACAAACAGCTAACATTATGTACATACATATATATACATTAAAACTATTTTTTTTCCCAAATAATAATAATAATAATAATAATATTATTATTATTATTAATATTGTTTGTGAATGGTGGGGTTGAGATGTGAGATGAGAGAGAGAGAGAGAGAGGTGAAGTGGGGACAAACTTAACAATAGCCTTGAATGACGGGCGGGGACAGTGACCACCACGCGGACCCGGTTCGGGTCGGGTCACCATCAGGAACCCGGCCCATTTCCCGACCCCCAAAAGCCTGCCCGTTCTGCCCGCGGGCAGCCCCATCATCCAATCATATTCCACTCATTTCACCATTTTTCTATTTTATTTTATTTATTTATTTTACCTTTTTTTTTTTCTTTTGCTCTCTTTGAAATTCCCATTTTACCCTTCCTTACTCCTCGCCGGGAAGATGGTACTACTACAGAATGACAACACAATCACTGACTGACACGTGCACATGTTGATGTTGATGGACGGCCTTGATCTACTCTCATCTCTGATCTTCTCCTTCCCCCGCTGCTCACGGCTTACCGAATATTGTACCGTTTTCTCTCTCTCTCTCTCACATTTCTCTCCCGCGTTATTCTCGCGTGACTAAAATAAAATTGAAAAGTTATTTATTAAAAATTAAAATTCAAGATAAAAAAAGTAAAAACCAAAATTGTTAGATTTCTTATTAGTTGAAAATGTACATTTCTTTTGACTTTTCTGTTGCTCTTCTTATTTTCATTCTTCTCTATTTTAACAAATCAGTGGTTTATTCATTTTTATTTTTTTAAAAAAATATAAACTTTTTTCTCTAATTAATTAATTTATTAATTAATAAAATTTGTCTTAATAAGGATGAAAGCAGTTGGATTAGATTGTTCATATCCCACATGTTGAATTCTTTGAACAACATGTCAAACATTCACACAAACAAATCTTTTCAAATTCTAAAACATAGAGAGGGAATTTACTTTACATATATAATCACATGTTAAAATAAACTTACTGTTCTCATTTACTAGAGCATAGGTGGCATTGTAAACTAAAAATATCACTTTTCATTTACTAAAATATTACACATAAATAAAAGATTTACATTCTAAAAACAACTAAAAGCATGTTATTAAATTAAATAAAACTAAAATTTGAAAGTGTTAATTCCATGTGTAAATTAATAATTACCTCTTATATTTACAGAGACACACAAAGTGAGAGATGTGGTTAAAAAACAAAAAAATAAAAAAAATAAAGAAAGGTGGCAAAGTAACAGTAGTAGTATAAACTATAAAGTATAAACTATAAACTATAAACTATAAACTAAAAAGGGAGGAGGTGAGGTTGGTGAAAACAAAGGATGAGAAAGAGGAGTCAATTTCAAGGGGTCCATAGTCTGAATAGATTCTAGAGAGTCATATATAGAGAAAGAGAAAGAGAAAGAGAAAGAGAGAGAGAGAGAAACAAGAGAAGACTCACTCTATCATAGAGTAATCATTCCAAAATAATATACATAAAAACAAAGAGTCACTTCTCTCTTTCTCTTTCTCTCTCTCACTGTTTGTGTGTGTGTGTGTGTGTGTGTGTTTGTGTATGTTTGTGTGTTTTTTCAAGTCAGAAAGAAACAGAAACTCCTGTGTCTCTCTGCTCCTCCATTAAAAGCTTCACCTGCAAAAGATCCCTTTTTTCTTTCTCTCTCTCTCTCTCTCTCTCTCTCTCTCTTTTCCTTTACATTTATAAATATATATATATATATATGTATGTATGTATGTATTATCTAATTACTGTGATAAAAGTAAAGGAAAAAAAAAGGTAAGATATGAATAAATAAATGAAGAAGGATAAAGCTGAGTTTTGAATGAAAGAATGGTTAGGACTAATGAGAGAAAGAAACAAACCATTTTGTTTCTCACAGAGCTATCTCTCTCTTAGCTTCTATCTTTTGTTCTTTTTCCTTTCTGATTAAGTACTGCAAAGAGAGTCCATTATTGTGGCTACAAAGTCTTGATATTTAATCTCTGCCATGCATAAATGACAACTTTAATTATATTCCATAGTTTTTAAATGAATATAACTCCATCTTTCTTTTGCATTATTATCAGTATTATTATTGTTATTATTAGTTTGATGATTTGAAAGTTCATAGAGAATGACATGAATGAAAGTAAAAGAAAGGCTATTGTTTTAAGGCCTGAGAAAAGCACCAAGAATCCATTACCATTAAAGCAAATGAATGCTTTTAATTGTGCTTACATTACCCTACTCTCTCTCTCTCTCTCTCTCTCTCTCTCTATATATATATATATATATATATATATATTTGTATAAAAATATATATATATATAAATATATATCTTTTTCTCTTTGTTGGGAAACTAGAAAGCAAAGCCATGTGCACATGCAAGTGAACTATGGAGTTATCAGCACTGGGTATCCCTTTTGCATGCTTTTTGACAGTAAAAAACACTTTGAATCAACAAATCCATCTTCATGTGGTTTTGTAGAAGAACATATTGCCTTTGGCTCTTTCTCTTTCTCTCTTAAGCTTTGACATGTTTGCTTTTACACACACTCATGCACATTGTTCATCACTTCATCTCTTTCTTTTTTCAATGCTTCCTTTAATTTGTTTTCCTCTTTGCTGCATCAGTGCCTCCTTGTCCTCCTCTCTTTTATCATCTCTTTGTGCTATTTAATTCCATGGTGAGCATTTGATTCTCTTGATCACCATCCAATGAAAAGAGAAAAAGCCGAACAAATTAATTAAAACCCACATTGATTATTTCTATCAATGTGGAGTTCCCAAAGTGAACTCAAGATTCAGCTTCTTCGAGCTTGTTTCCGATAGGCATGACGTGTTCAATTCCGATATCAATTCATAGCTTTTCGACTCCGCATCCTTCTGCAATGATTAATTATTATCACTTAACACTTCAATTCAATGCAATGCTATATATGCTTTGTAATTTATATAATAATAATAATAATATAATTATCATACAAAATAATAGTTTGATAATTTGAAAGAATTAAGCTTAAAAGCACACCTCAAATGATGGCAAAGTCACTACTTGTTTGTCTATAAGCCAAGCTCCTCTACTGCAAAAGAAATAAACAAAGAACATGTGCTCATGCATAAGTGGAAGTCCATGCAGAACACCAACAAAAAAATAAAAAATAAAAAAGCAAAATTGAGAAAAAAGAAAGTCATCTTTCATTGTTTGGTAGCTTTATCATCTTCTGATTTTATTGAACTAAAGGGACCTTAGTCCCATGTGATAGGCCATTACTCATAAGAAGAAACACTATGAAGTTTCAGAAGCCTTTAACTTTTCCACTATAATTTTACCCCCCCTTATTTGAGGGACCCCCACTTTTCATTCAGGTTTTGTTCCTTCAAATGGTCCTCCTATTTCTTGAACTCTGAAACAAAAATAAAAAATAAAAAAAAAAAGAGAGAGAGAGAAGGTAGTACTACTGTTCCTATTGCTATTGCTATTACTATTCTTATATTGTTTTCTTATAATAATAATAAAAGAAAAGAAAACTAACAGCAGAGAGGATCATTGAAGTATGATGAAGTTTGAATGCTTACTATATCCTAGACAGATGGAACAAAGCTATGATCTCATTTGCTTTTTGTGAGCACTTGCATGGACATTGATATTGAAGGGAGAGAAGAGCAAAACACTTTATCAGCCTAAAGTGACCATCAATGCTAGAATTTGTTGCATTTCTTAATTTGCAAATGGACTCACTTTCTTCTTCTTCTTCTTCTTCTTCTTCTCCTTATATATACATATATATATATATATATATATATATATATATATATATAAGTAATAATTAAAAGCATTGTGTTATATCTATTACCTTGAAGAGTTACTCCATAAACCACCAGAAATTGTGCCATTTGGTGCATTTGATCTTCCTTGTTGCACTGATAATTCTGGTCTAGTGTTTTGATGAAGCTCAACCAAGTTATCATCGGAAACCTCCCCGGCCGATCCGTTCTCAAACCCGTCGGATTGTCCTATAACAAAAAAAAATATATATATAGTAAAACACATATTAATTTAATTTATATGAAGAAGAGTTATATTAATTATATAGGAGATGAGAATTGATGAGACAAATGAATAATAATTCTGAATTTAATTACCTGAAGATGCTGGTGGTCTATCAGTTGTCTTCACTGTCCTATACATCTGAAACAATGAGAACAGTGAAATGAGAACAAGTAACATGATTCCACAAGCAAACAATTAATAGAGAGTGGCAAATGGAAATTGAGAAATAAAGAAACCAGACCAAGTGCACGGCATTTCAACAACTTGGAATGTACCAAATGGGAGTTCATTGGCCAACATGTATATCAATTGGTCTTCCAAAAGAAAACAATGCACATATATCTAAGCATTCTTTTGTTTGTGTCTGTAATCTGTATTGCCATTGCATGGGTTTTTGTATAATTCAATAATTGGCTTCTGATTCATAGATCCAAGAGCATTTACATATAATTAAGAAATCATGATGTCTCATTCTACTAAACTTCACTCTTCACCCCACACTGCTGCTTACTTAGCTACCACAACAACAAGCTTCATTATTCCACAGAGAGATAGAGAATAGAGAAAGAGCAAGAGAAGAAATGGTATTAATGAAATCACAACCAAAATTTTTTTAAAAAATATATGTATATAAAAAAGAAGAGAAGAAAAGAGATGAGAGAGAAGAGAGAGAGAGAGAGAGAGAGTTACATTTCCCATGTTTTTCTTCAAAGAATTCAAAGGTGAGAAGAACACTAGCTAGCAAACTAACAACTCAAATCTCAAGAAAGGATGGGATTTTACATGAAGAAGCATGAAAAGAAAAAGAAGAAGCATGAAAAGAAAAGGAAAAACAAGGCTATTGATTTAGTGTGAAGAAGAATCTTTACCTGAAGATGAGATTTAACATGAGCCAAAGTCAGATCTTTCACATCCATGAGCTCAAGAACAGACTTTGGTGTAGCCCCTTTAAAAACAAAACAAAAAGGGATTCAGAAACAAATAATATATATAAATATATATATTTTGAAAAATCATGAGAAAAAGAAAATAAGAAAGTGAGGGGGATTCATACTTTCATGGCCTCCTAACAACTCAACTGCATGAACAAAACGGGCATGAAGAGTGGTAGTCCAACGCATCCTCGGCGCACGAACGCTGCGCTTGGCCGGAAACCTGGATATATATCTTGGCCTTGCAGTGCTTGAAGAAGAATCACACAAATGATATTGTTGTTGTTGTTGTTGTTGTTGTTGTTGCTGTTGTTGCTGCTGCTGCAGTTGATGATGATGGTGGTGGTGATGGAGAAAAGGAAAAGAAGAAGGGTGTTGGTAGAGAGGAATACCTCTGATGGGTCTCATGGATGAAAGGTCTGAATGGTGAAAAGGTTCAGAGTAGTATGAAGAAGGGTGGATAGTAGTGTTGGACATAGAAGAAGGAAGTGAAGGAAGTGAAGGAAGAGTAGGAACAGGATGTGGAGGAGGAGGAGGAGGAGGTGGGGGAGTGTTGTTGGACAAAGTGAGGTCAAAGATGGAGGTGGTATTAGGGTTTGAGTCATGAAGAAGAAGGGTGGTGGAGGAGGTGGTGGTGGTTGTCTTCCAAAAGCCAAAGGGCAAGTCTTCATGAGGATGGTCTCTTCTTGACCAGTTTGAGGATGGTTTGGTGCTTGGAGGACTGATCTGAAGTGAGAGGTCTGGTTGAGCAGGGAACAACTCCATTTTTGCAAACCCTAGCTAGCAAGGTTATTGTTAATGGTGGTGATGGAGGTGGAGGTGGTGATTATTATGGAGTTTATTGTTCTTGTGGTTGTAGAAAGAGAGAGAGAGAGAGAGAGAAATGTATGTATGATGTGAGAGATGAGTATGTGGGTGAGGTGGAGAAGAGTTTTAGATGGAAGGAAAAGAGTTGTATTGTGAGTTGTTGTTGTTGTTGTTGTTGTTGTTGTTGTTTGTTAGAGAAAGAGAAGGAATTGTGAGTGGTAAAAATGTTGGAGGAGGAAATAGTGGTGGGTGTGTGGGAAGTGAAAGTTGTGGGTTTCTTGCTTGTTTGAAGGGGAAGTAGGGGACTTTGGGGGAAGTTAGATAATGACACTAGCTTTACTTCCACTCTCTTACTATCTATGCATCTATCTCTCTCTAGACTCATATGGGAATATCTAGAAAGACTGATATATTTTGGTCTCTAATTGCACCACCTTAATTGCTTATTAGTCAGTTAATCAAGTTGGGACCAAGGCATATATATATATATATATATATATATATTTTTTTGGGGTGAGTATTTAATTTTTTAAAATTTAGAGATGTTTGATGGGCAGTAATAAGATCGTGATTTATCGGTTATTATTTGTAGAAGTTGTGAGTAAAGTTTATAGTTAGTTACTGTGTTATTTCACAAGTGAGATATTATTGAGCACTGTATTAGATATCATGGTACTCCCCTAGACTCTTTAGAGGACGCATCGTTATATATATATATATATATATATATATATTTGGTATAATTAATATATATATATTTGGTATAATTAAAGGGATGTTTGAATTATGTAAAAATATACTAAAAGATGTTAGACCAAGTGAGTCATTTAATTCAAGTAAATAATTTTGAGTTCGAAAAATTATGTTCGGGAAAAAAAAGCACATGTTAAAAAACTGTCTTTTAATAAAACTTCCAAAATTTGCATCACTCGGTCGGTCATTGATTAACCAAATATATATATAAGAATATAAATTTAGACTTATAATTGTAAATAAAAATTTTACTTCATCTATTAGAGTTTTAAATTTCTCTTGATCAGAATGCATTGTGTATCACATGAGCATCTTATTTTAGTTAATGAAAGATTATATATATAATTAGAGAGAGGATATGCTTTTTAATATGTTGAAGAATGGAAGTTCATATATATATATATATATATATATCTAACAAAAATTTAAAAAAAGAAAGCATATATAAATAATGCTTCCCATAAGACTAAAAATCTTCTTTTTTTGATTGTGAAAGATGGGTTGGTTGTACATGTGTTTTCCATACCATGAACCCTAAAATTCCCACACCCCTTTAGATTTGACCCCTCTTCCCAAACCCTAATTTTCTAATCCATTGCCTTTAGCCCTTTTCTCTCACATTCTCTCTCTCTCTCTCCTTTTTCCTTTTTCATTGTGCCCAAATTCTTATGTGGATGGAATGGAAAGTTAGCAGCTACCTTTTCATGTTTAGCAATAGCTGCAATACCATATATATATATATATATATATATTTTGTATAATATATATATATATATATATATTTTCAAGTTCATTTGTGATAGTGATTAGTGAGTCTTCTTAATTAGTGTTTATATTTTTCTTTACAAGTTTATCTTTATATTTCTTCTTCTTCTTTGATACTTTTTTTGGAATGTATTTTTTTAATTATTAATTTGTCACTTGCTCCCATAAAGTTTAATAAGCCTTTTATTGATGGTGTGGTGTGTCTATGAAGATCAATTTTTTGTCATCTGCCATAAAGATCTTCTCAATCTTTTTTCTATAAAAATAACAAACCTAACTTTTTCATATTATTACTTTGAGCACTTAACTTCAGCTTTTTAACACTTTGAGGGACCCTTCATCACTAAACCACATTATTAATCTTCACTTTCAAAATCAAATATATATATATATATATATACATTAATGATCAAACACAACAAACACAAACTCTTTGTTGTCAAACACTTAAATCAAACTCAACACAGTGTTTTTTCTTAGTTTGTACTTGTCCTTCAATTAAAGCATATCTCATCAAACTATAATAATTAAAACACAAAAAATTACATGCATTCTTGATGTATATAAATGAGTGAACAATCATGGTCCAATGGTAGGTGAACAAATCAATCAAAATGTTCATTGTTTTTCCAACATTACAACATCAATAATCCATATATATATATACATGTCTCTTTATCTTTACAAAGATATTCATTTAAGTAGACGGCCCAGAAGAATTGACTGGTTTATGCTGATTGATTCTGTTCGGGCTAGACTCACACCCTGGAAAGCAATCTATCTCTCCTTGGGGGGGCGCCTAACTCTCATTAATTCCGTGTTATCTTCTATTCCAGTTTACTGGATGTCAGTGTTCAAACTCCCAGCCTGGGTCGTCCATGACATTGATAAAATCAAGAGAGATTTCTTATGGAAATAGCCTGATCTTGGCCCGAAAGGGATTAGATTAATTGCATGGAAAAGGATCTGTCGCCCTCGAAACATGGGGGGCTGGGGTATCCTTGATTTACAAGAGTTCAACAAAGCTTTACTTGGGAAATGGTGGTGGAAATTCATCACCACACCAAACTCTTGTTGGTCTAAGATTATCAAAGCCAACTACTTCATTAGTGATTTCCCCGATATTCTTTACTCTCAACCCCCAAGAAACAAATCTTTCTTCTGGGCGGGAATCAGTACAATTCTACCCACTTTCCGGGCCTGTTTAACCAAGACTGTCGGTAATGGTGAAAACACTTTATTTTGGTTCGACAGATGGCTAGAGGGCCAATCTCCCAATAACCGCTGGGCATCACTATTTTTGGACTGTTCTTTTCCTTGGATTACTTTAAAACAATTTCTTCTCATACTTAACTCCCAGGGTAACCCATTTCGAACAGCCACAACTGAAGAATTCGACTTTTTATTAAATTCTTTACCAGATTGTTCAAACGATATCGAAGACTCATACTCCTGGTCTTTAGAAAAAAATGGAAATTACTCCGTCAAATCTTTCTACAACTTTTTAATCGATGGAGGTCTCCGCTCTCAACTCTACCCCAATTTCTGGAAAACCAAATCTCCTAGCAAAATCACTTTATTCTGCTGGTTTGCCTGGGATAATAAAATTCTTACTCTTAAGAACTTATTCAAAAAAAGTTGCAATTCTTTTGCCACTGACACATGTATACTTTGTCACAATAACTTAGAATCAGTGGACCACCTTTTTTTAAACTGCTACTTTTGTACTCGCATTTGGTACTTTTTCAAGTGTTTATTTGATACTGAAACTTTACCTTCCTCAGTCTCAAATATCTGGACCATTTGGATACCTTCTTTAAACCCTTCACTCAGAAACCTCTGGGACCTCTGTTCCAGATCCATTCTCTGGAATATTTGGCTGGAACGCAACAATCGTATCTTTAACCAAGATTGTGTTTCTACTTCCTCAATACTCTACAAAATAGCTAATCTGGTTCTTACTTGGATTTCAGTAGACTCGGAGTCCCACCAGCAGGAAGCCACAGAGGACATTCAAAAGATTAGGCGTTCCTTAAGCTTCCTGAGCTCCAGATCTTCCGACCACACCGGCAATATGGCGCCCAACACTAGTCAGGAGTGATCCGTATCTTCCTTTTCTGAGCAGGCCTGTGTCTCCAGACGGTTGACTTCGCCAGCTTCAGTTATTTTATCTTGTCTTTGTTTTTATCTTGCTTTCTCTGTTCACTGTTCTCCTCATCCCTAGTGAGGATTACAGTTCTTTACTTTGTTTGTTCTTTTATGTCGCTTCTGTTTTCTGTACTCTGTACTTTGCTTTTTTTTCTTTTTTTAATAAATTGTGGTTTATCCACCTTATTCATATATATATATATATATATATATTCATTTAAATGTTTGTGAGAAGATGTTGTGGTTCTATATATTCTCCTTGTCACCTTTACATAAAACATATATGTATATTGAAATTTGAAAGTATTCAATGAAGTATAGACTTGATTAATTATAAGATTAAAATTAAATAAATAAAAGATATGATAATAATTAATGAACATGGGGATCCCTAAAAGAAAGAACAAGAAAAAATATACATATAAATAAATAAGCATCATATATAAATTAATTAATTAATTAAACAACAAGATTTAATGGCAATACATTGGAAGCTCTGCATGATTGAATTGTTTAATGAGTGAAGGCACTAGACACAAACTAGAGATGAACTAGTGAACTTTTGTCCTTTGCTTGAGGACATGAATATGAGTGATAAAATAGAATAAGAGATGAGCTTAAAATGTCAACTCTTGGCATCATGTATGTATGGGGATGTGGGATTTTATGGGTTTAAGATAATGAAAGATTAATAATCATGTAGAGGTTGAAGCATATGAGAAACATAGAAAGAATTGGATGCCTCATTTAATGTTGCTTTTGTTTCCCTAGACCATGTCTTTGATGAGCCCCAAAAGGAATCTCTCACACTAAACTTTTGTTAAGATCAAGCTAAAAAGATACCATTGTCTACTTTTACTTTGACTTTTTTGAGCTTGAGTTTGACCTTAATATTGATTTTCACTATATAGATTTATTCTTTTCAGACTTATATTAACTGTGCTATATATGTACTTCAAATTTTAAATACAGTGAATGTATAAGCCATAATCTCATAATAAAATCCATAAAAACAAATAGTAGAAAATTCACTAAATCTCTTGTGTTTTTTAAAATGTATAAATTACAGCTTTGTTAAATAAAAATACAGACAGTTACAATCATAGAACTTCACAAGACCAAATTCTAGTGAAGCAAAAGAAAGAAAACCAAAGCTAATATAGCAACGAGACAACATAAAACCTCATAGTTGATCAAATATGGTTATATCTATATTTTATACCATGTATTATATATTTTTTCTTTTATAATCCCCTATATTTTCAGTTCAATATAACTGATTTATTTCTTTTTATTCTTTAAAAAATTTAAAGGATATTACACCTTTATTTATAAAGATATGTGTCATTGACTATAAATCAGATTTCACATTATTTTCTATTATTTCATTGTTATTTATGTTTTATTTATTGAAAAATTAAATTATTGATTTGCCAACGATCTTTTAGTTTATTGATGTCGCAATCAGTAATGTAAGGTATTTATGTTCTATTAAAAAGGCAAATTTAAACTTTCACTCACACATAATCAGTAGACTAGTGTGTGATATATTAACAGTATTTGTTTAAGTCTCTAACATGAGTTTTCTATTTTGCTATAAAAAAAAAAATCATTGATTGAACAAGAGTAATAATAAAAAATTGATTGTAGGCTGAAAACAAAGAAGATCTACAACCTTGAACTCTGTGACCTTAAATGCCAATGTCCCCCTTTCACCTTCTCACTTTGAAAACTACTAAGAAATTAAAAAAATTAAAATAAAAAAAGGATTCATATTCTCAAGTTTTTAATGTTATAAAAAAACACCAAATAAATTGTGGTATATATTGTTGTAAGCCTAAAGTTTGACAGGGTGATGGATGAACAGAAGATGATAAAGAAACATCAAAACAGTTTTATGACTAAAAACATTGTAAGGTTCTTTTGGTAGGCCTAAACTTTGATGGAGGCTGTCAAACCATGAGATTCTTAGGGTGCAACAAGCATAGAATATATATAATTCACTTGATAGATAACTGGTATCATTGTAAAAAAGATGCATATCACTTCAAATGCTAAGTCTAAACATATATTGGGAAAATTTATTGACCATTTTTATTCTTTTTCCTTTTTTAAATCATTTTCTTGTAAACAATTATAAACAGAAAAGTGGAGAATATTTTGGAGTTATTAGGCCAGAGAATTTGCATTGACCATATAAAAATATTTAGATAATAACATATTGATATATGTTGAGATAATAATAATAATAATAATTAGATTATTATTTTTTTTTTTTTAAAAAAAAGTGGAGAATATTTTGGAGTTAGGCAAGGGCAATTGGATTGACAAAGGCTGTAAGCTATAATGGAGAACACAAAGCTTAGGACAGATTGAATCTCCTTTTATTTTTGTCTTAGGGGGGACATGACAGGCTATCTCTGACCAGTATTCTACAAATCTATAAAAGAAAGCATGAATAAATTTAAAAGAAAAGCAAAGAAGATGGATTGCAAGATATCATCAACTTTTCTTATGAACCCTTATTTTTGGTTTTGTGGGGGTGACAACCACCACCACCACTTTAATTCATTCTCATTCTCTTCACTATCATTCATTCCATCAGCATTTATATGTACATATATATATTAAAGAGAAACATATTAAACAAAAACAATAGCAACAGAGTTTCACTTCAAGATTATGTGTCAGTGTGTAAAAAGAATTTGTATAACTGAATGTAACAGACATACAAGAAATTGATGAAACAGCAGACAACAAATGTACAAATGTGGAAGAGAAAAATTACATTGCTTTTTTTCTCTAAAAAAAGGGGAAAAAAAGAAGGAGAAATCACGGCTGAAACCGAGAAGAATTCAGTCGTGCCGGCCTCTCAATTTGAGGCCTGCACAAAGAATGAATTACTTGAATCACCTGTTCTAAAAAACTTACCCTGTTAATCGGTCATTACACGGAGTCAGGCCTTGTGTTTTTAATCAAGTAGTTAGAGGGATGCTCCAGTGTTGAGAAGAATTCCTGTTAGCTATTGTATGAGACTCTAATTTGTTCTCTGCTCAACCATTAATATAAGAAGTTAGAAAAAGGAGGGGCCTCTAACTTTCAATCTCTTTGGGCCGAGTTCAATCGATGGTGCTTCATTGATGTTTTCTGCTGTAGAAAACTGCAAATTGTCCCTAATGTGCTCCTTTGATTTTGCTTCCCGAAGCTCATCTTTTTCGAGCTTAGAATCATGTGGTTGTTTCCTGACTTTGAATGATGTTGAGGCAATCCCTCCTTCACTGAAAAAGTTCCTATTGAGATCAGGAACGCGCGCTGGTGATGAGGGATGAACACCACCACCTTCCTGGTGGAGCTTCTTCAATCGTTTGAACCCCTGGAAAAATCAATAATGTTTTAGTCCCACAGAGTCAAATAAGAAGATGTAGACCTTCACATTATATTAACGCATGCTATTATGGATTTTGGAAAAATCATGCATTATTAATTTTCCCAATCCTCAATTGATTGCTTCAGCAACCAAACATCTCATAGATTTGGTTCAACTAAAAACTAACTTTGTACTTATATCATCTTTCATTCCTATTTGGTTGCAAACATATTCAATTCAAGACCGCCACATGATTTCGCTGTCATAAGATGATGAAACTCCACAAACTCACAAACCATTTATTGCTTTCTTTTAAGTGCATGGCAAGCTAAATATGGTTTTTGAGCAGTTCTCTTCAGCAACCTCACACTGGATCAAATTTATATAGTTTCAACTCAAAAAAGGATAAGGCAAAGATAATCTCGAATACTTAAATAGACATGTACCTGTGATTCACATGGCTTCACAGGCATGACATCCCCAGTTCTCTTCTCTACATTAATAACAGACCTGCGCTTCACCCTGAATATTTCTGTGTCAGAATCATCATCAGCATCATCAACAGTGCCATTAGAGTGAGCCTGGTGGCCTGATTTGCATTTGACGAATGCAGTTGTTTCTGCAGGCCCACGTGGAGCAACTAATTCGCCTTCAGAATACTTGTTTTGGCAGAACTGAGTTTCATTAGATTTGACATTTTCCTGCATGAAAAGATGAAGACAATGCCCCTTCAAAAATAAGCCCCGGAATACTCAACCTCCAAATTTAAGGAAAACAACTCAATCAAGAACAAAAACTTACATTATCATGCAAAACGGTCCCAACTTGCCCCAGAGAAAATGATGAAGATGGTACAGGGGAGCATGTAGGTCCTTTTGTATCACATTTTATCTCACAATATGGCCGATATCCATCATCAACTGTAGACAAAAACAGTTTTGCTAGATCTGGGTCATCTTCAAGAGGCGAATGCTTTTGACCCTCCTCTACAATTTGCCTTTTATGTTCAAATTTCTTTGATGCAGCCTCCAACTCTAAAATATCCTCCCTTACAAAGATCACTTGTTTGCAGCCACAAAGGCAGCGCCTAAGCTCTGATTCTGAATCACACAAAGTAGCAGACAAGTCAATTATAGGAAATCAAGAAGGCATGCTGGGAAAAAGAATACACAATAGTTTGCATTGATACCATGACGAAGGCAAATGGGATTTGAAACACACTGGCACTTAACATATGATACATAACAGTCGCGCTGACAGAGGCTGCAGAGAATAGTCAACACTTTATTTGGAAAAGAGCACACAGAAGCTCCGGATTTCATAAGCAGCCAGCGAGCACGGTGCTGGAATCGCATTAAGCGCACAAAGGAAACCTTGATACTATGTTGGGTGGACAGGTCTTCACTCGAGGGTGGAGAAACTTCAGAATTAGGACTCAACAATCGCTTATAGAGAAGATACGCGTCCTTACAAAGAAGCTCCTCATGAGGAAGCAGTGGGGTTCTCTTAAGAAGTGCATAGCGTTGGCTAGCAACAGCACCCAGTGGAAACCAGTCCCCAATTGCAAAATTCACAGCCTCACCACAATTGAAACCTAAAATACCCACCAGAAGAATTAATGATTATTTTAAGACAGATGAGTATCATGACATGCTAAATGAAAGATGAAATAAGACGAAGGAAATATAAATAATTTTTTATGCTACATCATACCATGACTGAATCCTGAATGATATGCTCGAGGAAAGGTGATAATATACTCTCCAGGTTTTTGTACAGCCTTATACACAGGAACATTGTGCTCTAACAATATGTTTGGAGGAAACATTGTTGTCTTCCCCAAGAGTACGTCAAAAGCCGCATCAACTCCTTCAGAGGCCAAAATGCCACAGTCATAGACATGATCCCGAACAACTCTTTCAAAGTCAGGAGCTGCATGGCCCGGAATACCATACCAAGTTTTAAATGCACCACAGTGATGATAGTTTATGCTGTCATATAAGAGAGAGAAAACCTGTAAATGTTTGTGAACTTTGATTTGTATGAATTAAAAGGGATAGAACAACAATAAGACCAATAAATGTATCTAGGGAAACCTGTATAAGTAGTGGTCCTCCACATGCCATGCAAACATACTAAATAGCATTCCTATGTACAGCATGGGATCTGTTACTCCCTGCAACAAGCCAAATGAATATTTACCAGGCCAACAAGCCTTAAATTATCGCATTAAGAAGAATTTTGGTTACCGGAATTGCTGCCCCTAGATGTCGCAATATTGACTTGGGAAGACGTGAGAGTCTCTGAGCACAACAGAAAAATTGATTTTGGTAAACAAATATCAAAGATGTAAACAAGGATTATAACAGTTATGATTAACACAAAATCGGGTGATGATTGGTTAATGAAACAACATTTTATTGACTCACATGAATCTGAATGCTGAAAAAAAAAAAATACGTGTAGATGATTAAAAAGTCTGCAGCATGAGTTTTCTGTTCCATTAACCGAAGAAAAATATTTTTCATCTAGAATATTTTAAGCCTATAATCAAGAGCACATGCTCAATCTTACTGACTAGGAAATGAAACGCAGGCGTGCTACCAAGATTTATCATCAGGCAAACAAGAAAATGAAAGCAGGCAAGGAAATGTTCTTATAAAACATGGTGGCAATAACAAAAATAATTATTGTCGCACAGTAAAAGTTATGAAAATGAGTCTCCTCAAAAAACTGTTACCTTTAAGTTCCATTTACTTTTTCCAAGTTGATCACTAGGAGATGACGAGAAGGCACTGCCCTCAATGTCGCAAGCATATTCAACAAACTCCGTCTTGCCACAACCAATTTCATGCCAGAACTGTTCTTCAAGATACCTAGCCGGGAGACATCCCGCACTAGAAAATCTTCGAGAAAACACCTTGTTTGCCATCTTCTCAAAATCACGAAAGGTATACTTTCTGAAAAGATTCAAGAAAGCACATGATACACCAAATAAACATTTCATATTCAAACTTCTGCTTGAAATAGTAACACACCTTCCACTCATGAAAAACGTTGCCCTGTCATCTTCTACCCATTCAGCAAGACGGAGAGGTTGCACTCTGGTAGTAAACTTGAAGCCAAGTTTCTCCTTCATTAGAACAACACCAGCAGGTACTGAAGCACTTATGGGGGATACAACCTTGCATATGCCTGGAAAAGTAATAGAGATAAAATTACACGGTTTGGTTACAAGGAAAAAAGAAACCGCAACATTAATACATAAAGACCTATAAAAAATTACCCTCCTTTTTAGTTTCACCACAAGTATACAATAGTTGGATAATTCGCAGCAGGAGATTGACTAAATGCAAGATGAACCACATGCAAAGAAAAGAAATCAGGAAGGCAGAATACAATTAAACTAGTACCATATTTTGAAGCTACAGGAGCAATACGCTGAAGATATGTTAATGGATCCTCAAACTCATCTTTTGTTGGGCTGAATACAGGGCACTCTGGAATTTTGTCAATCCATTCTAAATTAGATGTGTCAAATTTTTCCACCTTATGCTTTAGAGGCGAATCCTTTACTAGTCCATTCCTTCTTGAAAATGCATCTGCACCTTCCCACATTCTCATTCCACATGATGCAGCTGCTTTCAAAGAATCACCTCCACTTCTAGACATCATGTTAGTAAACTCTGTCGCTTCAGGTGAAATTCCTAACTTGATCTGTTGGGATCTTTTACGTTTCAGAATTTCTAACCCATTTCTTATCTCTTCAGACAAACATACCCTCCCTTTCACCTGCATGAAACAGAGATAACAAGAGGTGAATCACACCAGTAATATTTTCCTGAAGAGATAAAATAAAATGGACAAAAGATTTAGCATAATATTGAAGTGTCTCATGTGCCATGCATGAATTTTTCATTAAACACAAAAAGCAGACTCCACATTTATTGAGTATAGCATGGTCTTGGTACTCTGGCTCTATTGAATGATTTGGATTTCGAGTGTTGCCAATAAAGAACACAAAGATTATACTTCAGCGGTAAACATTTGTTATAAATATAGAGACATGATTGAAAACCAAGGACTTGAACATGTTAAACAAATAGTTGGCTAAAGCAGACTGAGAATATCAAGCAGTCAATTTGAACCACTAGAACTCAAAGTTGTGATGAAAAGTTACATACTCCAAGCGACAAGAAACAGCTTTCAGATCATGCTCCGTTACTCACCAAACTGAAAGGGAGTTCTCAGATCCTAATGACTCAAGTCTGCAAAGCTTTTTATTTTGACAGACAACACTAACATATGTGATGAGCAGTAATGATGGCGATGGTATAAACATATAGTCCATAGATATAATGACAAACAGTTTTTGATACTACATGAATAACTCATGAGATTAGCTTCTCTAAACGGGCAAATCAAGCATGATTTATATCAATACGGAAAATCAAGATGGAAAAACAGAAGCTGATGACTGAATACTAATAGTTGTCATCATAATTGAAGAAAATGGGATATAACAAACCAATATCAGAAAATTCTTCACAGCAGAGAAGTTGTAGTGAAAACCAACAATAATTCTCAAATCAAAAAGTGCACTTTTAGCCAATCACAGTAGTAAACAAGAGTTTCATAATAATTACAAAATCAAATACGTACATACCATTTTGTAAACAAGAACACCGATAAAAACAGTACCAAAATCATCCAGATAAAAAAAACTCTGATGAAATCCGAGCAAAAAGTACATTCATCAAAACACATACAAGGATGGGCCCATCCTCATCAGATACCGCGGGAAGTCAAATTCTCTTATTGCAAAAAAGAAAAAAAAATAATAATAATAAAAAACCTTTTTATGTTCGCATAGTATCTGCCTCTAAAACTTCAAGCAAAACGAGATGAATTTTCAAGAATACGACCCAAAATAGTTCCATTGAGGGCCAAATTTGACGAAGTTCAAACCAAACAAAAAAATAAAATCACCAATTACATTTTTATTTTCTAATTTCCAGAAAAGGAAAGACTTTTTCAGCAGTTTGACCGAATCACAAACAAGGTTTGTAATGCTAAATAAGAGGAATCAAATCAAATTTGCGGAATTCCCCAATGAATCCAATAACCAAAACCCATTAAAAAAAAAAGGCAACAAAATTGCAAATAAATAAATAAATAAAAATGATGAATCGAACAGTCGCACAAGCACAAGGAAATTCCCACGAATTATAACCAATCAAAAATCCAAGACAAAAAACAAAAATCAAATGCATAATTTCCTTTTAAAAAAAACCAAAGAACCCACCATCTCATACCGATCCCAGATCCGTGACCCCTCCACCGTCCGCCAAACAACAAAATCCACACGATCCCCGTCGCCTTCCCAGAGAACCACTATCACATTACCCAAAAACCCAAGAACCGAGCCAAGATCCAAATCCTCTCTCAGACGGCAAGAATCAAGCCAAAAACAAGCAATCCCAAGCCCTTCTCCTCAAGAAACCGTGACAGCCACCAAATGAAAGGAAGGAAGTCAAGGCCACCGTGCCGGAGCGAGGTTTTCCGGCGACCAAGCGAGGGATTCCGACCAAGAGGGGGCGAAGGGTGAGGAAACGGGGAACGGAGAACGGGAAGGAGGTTGGAGAGTCTTGGAAAACGGAAAAAGGAGAAAAAGGGCGGGTATTTATTAATAGTAAATAATAAATAATATTTAATATTTAATTATTATTTATCACACACTGAAAAAAATAAATTAATTAAAAACATTCAATATAAATAAATAAATAAAAAATAGAAAGAATTAGTGGTAGTTGATGGGCAGTTCAACCCATCTCTCCCGCTCTCTCTCTCGCTGATTTACCATTTTACCCTTTTATTTTTATTGTTATTTTCCTAATTTTTTTATTTAATGCTTAGTAAATAAGGGTACTTTGGTAAAATGAAAGTAGGAACGGAAACGGGGAGGAAAGTGTGGGGACGGCGGTGCGAAGGGTGCGAATTAATCGCGAGAAATTCAAGGTCCCGCGTCACGGGGAAAGCGGTTACAACTAAGAAGCCACGTGGCGGAACGAGACAAGGTTTGGAAGATGATGAACGAATTGGAACTAGACACGTGGAGATCGATGGTTTCCTGGCCGTTGGATCGTCTGAAGAGCTACTCGAGTGACAGATCGTGATGCGCTGGCGATTTGGGCCGGCTTTTACGCGGCGCGGTGATGATCTTCACGCCGTTAGTTTGGAAACAATTTGCCGGTTTCCTACCACTTTATGGTCACTCGCGGTCAAGATATAATTCGAGTTACCAACACGACACTACAAGAACAATTTTATTTTATTTTATTTTTTGACACTGGGCGATAAGTACCCTATACCCATACCCAAGGATGTGTACGGATGTGAAGCATATAAGTTCAACAACATCATACCTTCACGTTACGGTTACGTAGATTTCAATTATAGATCTTTTTGAAATGAACATTTTATCCAAGAAACCAGTTTGATTCGTTAAAAAGAACACCATAATCAATACAATATAGTATAAATAGTTAAAGTACAATATAAGTACTTATGTTGTTCTATATTTGATTTTCAAGGGACAAATATAAAGTTTTTTTTTTTTTTTGTATTTAGAGTTTGATTTGCATAAGTACGGAACATAAAATAGTAAATTATGATAATACTTTTTTTTATTATTTTTATATTTATTTTATAAAAAAATATATAATAATATTTTATAAAAATCTTATCAAATTTTAAGAGGTTGAACAACGCAACAAGTTAAAAAATTATTTAAATATATTATATATATATATTTAAAATTATATAGTGATTTTTTTGGGTTATAAAAATTTATTAATGGGAAATAAAAATTATAATAAAAAAGGTGAAATAAAAAAGAAGGCAGTTACCGGAACAAGGGGCACGTGCTTGATTTTGGGGTCGCTTTAGCGTCCGCGGATTGAAGAGGTTGAGCTTGAACAATTACTTTTCCCAGTCAGCGATTTCAAGTCCGGGTCTCTTTCATAACCTGCGACTGCGAGCTTATCGGATCTAAACCATGGATCCGAAACTCATGTTTTTACTTTTCACGTGTTTGTTTTATTTTTTAATCTTCTGGGATAAAATGTTTTTTTTTTTACCCTCCATTTATATTTTGTAAAAACAAACAGAAAAAAAAAATGTTTTTACAGTGTTTCATGTTTGACTTACACATGGGCATTAATTAGTTTGGATGGGAAAAACATATTTTAATTCCCTTTAGTTATTATAAATGTAATTTTTTCTATTTGAATTATATATTCACAAATATTTATTGTAGTATGTTATATGTTTTTTTTTTTTTTAATGATAATTGATAAGTGCCTTTTTTATAAATATAAATAATACCGAACAAAATTGGAGTTCGGATGTACAGTATATGTAAAATACAAAAATAATATAAAAATTTCAGGTGAATATGTGAACAGTATGAAAAATAGTATTGTCGGGGAGAGATTTAAACTCATGACCTCTCCTTTACACTTTGGTGCTATTTAATGGTTGACCACTTTTTTTTTTTTGTTACAACAAGTCAATTGCCTTAATTACTGAGATATTTTATGCACATTTAATTAATTTTTTCACTATATAAACAATCATTATAAATGTGAACTTTCATTTTATAAAATTAAATTTTAAAAAAATCTTCTAATCATATAGTTTAGTGAAATTCAAGGAAAAAAAACATTATTATGATAATAATAATAATGATAATGTTAATCTTGTCCTTACTAGGATTTCTACAAATAATGCTACCTTTAATCAAAAGCAAATAAGCAAAAGGCGAACACTAAATAATACAGAGTTTAATTGAAAATTTTAAAGTTTTAGAAGCTGCTTTATAATTTTTTTAATGGGTGTGATTTATTAGCATTTAATCAATCTAAATTGGAGTTTGTTTTGGCTTGGTAATCTAGCTGAATAAGCATATCTATGGGCTCTTGTATTCTCAATTTTCCCATTAGTTTTTGTTTTCAAGAGTTTGATATGAAACTAATCCATTGTTTAAGACTTTGCATAAGTTTGAATAGAATGAAAATTTTCACACATGACACATGCATGGAAATTAATAATTATCTAATTAATTTTTTAAGGTCAGAGTTGGTTAGTAAGTTTGGGTAGGAGTGGATTAGGACTTATACATCAAACAATTATTATGGTCCAAAACATTACCATAAAATAATTATATTCCTCATATTTTTTATTTTTAATATCAAGATTTAACTAAAAAAAAAAGGCTACAATTCAGCACACTTGCTGTAAATACAACAAATCAAAAGAATAGAACAATGTCATCTAATAAATTTGAGTCATTAAAAATAAAAGCCACCTAATCAATGTTGATGCATGTCACAATATGACTTAAACTTAAATATTTATGACTTACATAACTCCAATGATTAATTCATAGTTGACTCTCCTTTTCCTATGAATATGGAACTAGTTTAAGTAAGAAGACCCTTTCAAGATAGTGAAATAAGTTCTCTGTATAACCTACAAGTGTGACTTAAGTTAACCTAGTCTATAAGAACTAATGAATATAGAAAAATATATCAATATATAAGTAATAGAAAAGGCAACAAGGGCTTCCACTTTGAAGCCATGATCTGTGAAAAGAAATAATTTATATAATTAAGCAATAATATATCTGCTTTTCTTTAAGGCCAGGCTGGCTATGAATAAACATTTGAATCAAATGATCCCTTGAATCCTGCTACTTTATTTTTTTTAGTCTATTATGTTTGAATAGTTTATTAAAATCAATTATCAATTCATATTTTAAGCATCCTTTGTGAATAATAAGCACTAATTATATAATTAATATGTCATAATGAAGATCCAAATGTCCAAATAAAATTGGATGAGATGGAAGTTAAAAAGGAATCAATTTCTTTCTGTCACACATAATGGACCACACTATAAACAGTTAGAAGACACATTGAATTAAATGTCTAGACAATCCTTGTCATCATCAAATTCAACTAAAAAATAATTTGAAAATAATAATAAAGTCCATGACTTTATCATTAGATTCCCTAAATTGAAAATTAAAAACACGTACTTGATCAAGTCTTTAAAGGAAAAAAACTACTGAAAATAACAATGAGAATCAGTAATATTTACCGACAAGCCGAAGAATTAGACCAAGATTTGAAAAAAGAATTTATTTAATTTGAAGAATCAAGACCAAGGTCCATGGTTTTCTAATAACCTTTATGCCTGAAATGGTCAAAAGAACAAAAGCAAATAGCTTTACATGTTAATCAAGGACAAAGACATGTTAAGATTGTGTTATGGTGGATGGCCACTTCTTTCCACATTGTACATTATTCATTCATATATCTATTAAAGTGTTGTTCCATGGCCAATTATATGAATGATCCACATCATCTAAGTAGAATAGTCAAAGTTCAAAGTTCAAACTCTCACTTAGTCCATGACAAAAGCATCAAGAGCCAAGTAAGAAACAACCGCCAACTTGTGTATATATTCTAGAAAGATAGAAACTTCTCTGCATGATTGTTTTGTGAAGTATAAAGGGGACATTGACATGGTCCTTTTGTATTTATTTTGGTTTTCTCTTCTTTCTTTTTTCCTACATGTTTGGTGAATGTTAGGTTAAGAATTAGAAAATAAACCATGAGTTAGGTGCAAGAAGAGGTAACTAACATATACAAGCTATTTGCTTGTATATATATATATACATTAGCAGTGTGAGATTGTACAACTATCAAACTTAAGCTAAAATTCATTAAACAATATATATATTATGAGGATTAAAATGTTTTATGTGTGTTTGGTGAATAGATAAACAGTTTCTATCACGTCTTATTCATCCACAATATATATATATAGGGAAAACATCATCTAGGGACGTCCCTAGATTTCAAATCTAGGGATGTTTTTAAATCTAAGCCGTTGGATCATCATCCGATGGTTGATTGATTATATAAACATCTGTACACTTTTTACTCGTTTCACGATCATCATGACAACACCTGTAGAACGCGGTTTCTACTGCTCATAATGATAAAGAGTCAGTCGATTTTTATCCGATGAGCTACTTATGGACGTCCCTAGATTTGAAATCCAGGGGACGTCCCTAGATGATGGGTCTATATATATATATATATATATATATATATATATATCATATATATATATATATATATTCCATTCTACAAAACAAAAACTCTATTTAAAAAATACTAAAAAATTTTAAGTGGGTTGGGCCAACTCAGTCTATGTTAAGGCCCAATTATTTGGCCCAATGTTCATGCATAGGAAGTGCTTGTATTTAGTTTGCCAATTTTTTTTAATATAGTCCTTTTTACATAATTATACAGTAACCCTTCCATGCAAATCAGACTCTAATTAGGATCTTAATTCCTTTGGTTTATTATCATGCATTATGAAAAGCTAATTATTATAAAAGCTCATGGTCCAACAAAAACAAAGAACAGAGAAAGGAAATAAGACATAGACTTCTCAACTACCTAACAATTATAATGTTCTAAGGCTACTGAAACTTTCTTCTTTTCAAAAAGTTAGTTATGGAAAGTTCATACAACTTTAGTTGGCTCATGGATCATCCACTCTTTGTATTATTCATCCATTTGAAGCCATGCATGTCCACATAATCTTGATTGAGCCTAGCCACCAAATTACTGTCTCCTAATTGTTCAACACTCCACTTGATTTAATGTGTTTAGTATTCTAAACTGTTTTCAATCACTTGAATTATCTCTTTGTTTTTTTTCTAATTAAACAGAGCATAAAAATCACAAAAAATTATTTTTATAGTATAACACATAGAAAAAGAGAGCGAATGGAATCTCTTGTCACCTTTCCATGTTGTCATGTGGTTGGTACGATGTCTGCATGCATGCATGCTGTCTCATCCCTCCCACCAATAATCTCCTGCCACGTCATAATGAAGGCCAACAAGCACATATAACTTTTCGGTTGTCTGGTCCTGCTCAAAGCCGCCATTCCAACAACATATTCCATTTATTTTATCCGAAAAAACAAAGTATTAAATCATATTTGATAATCTGATGCAAAATCTTATCATCCATTAGTAAAAAAACAATCTTAATCATCCTTATCCACTACTACCATTTATAAAATAAATAATAATAATAATAATAAAACCAATAATTATATATCAGTAGTTTTTTTTAATTTAATTTAATGCCATATCTAAAATATAGCTAAATTATTTATTGGAAATGTCTCTGCATCAAGAGGAAGTTCAACACTCAACCTCTAACACAGGTAATGATGTCTGTAGAACCACTCTTTCAATTTTTTAAACATATATTCTCAACATCAGCTACCTTTAAATGACATCTTTGTCAAAGAAAAAATAAAAATAAAAAAAAAATAAAAATTATACATATTTTTTAAATGAAGTAAAACACCAATAATTACTATAAGTAAAATAAAAAAATTCTAAAAATATCATGAGGTATTTTTGAAACCTAAGGAGTGTTAAGTAATTTCACTCCTTTAAAAAAAGCAGGTACAAAAAGACAATAAAAATTATAAATCAATCTAAAAAAGGAGATGGTCCGGCGCTAAATCAGGAACCCTAATTTCCCAAAAAAAAAAAAAATAGAAAAAAAAATTAAAATTATTTTGCATAAAACCCCCCCAAAAAAATCCTAATGATACAAACACGGGCAATTTCGTAATCTCAGATCCACATGCGAATGCGGAACGCCATGAAAAAGCAATCCAGAAACCCTACATCTTCTCCTCCTCCCCCGCTTTAAAAGGGGACGAAGACGAATCAAATCCAGAACCAAAACCAAATCAAAGCATCAACAATGGGAAATCAAGCGTACCTCGTAGCGATGGCGGTGGCGATGATGGTAATCTCATCATTTCCGGCGCCGGCGATGGGGTTCTTCAACGTGACGCCGATAGGGTTTGATGAAGGATACACGCCGCTGTTCGGGGACGGGAACTTGGTGAGATCGGAGGACGGTCGGAGCGTGAACCTCGTCCTGAATCGCTACTCCGGTGATGATCCGGCCGTGATCCTCAATTGAAGCCATTGAATTGGATTTTCTCATGGGTTTTGCGATGATGGTTCGCAGGGTCGGGATTTATATCTTCGGATTCGTATCGATACGGCCTCTTCAGCGCCTCCGTTAAACTGCCGTTTGATTACACGGCAGGCGTCGTTGTTGCCTTCTACGTGAGATAACGCCGTTAAGTTTTTATTTTTAATATTTTTTTACATAATTATGCCTATTTTGTTCATTTACTTTTTGCACTTTTTTAATTCCTAAATATGAAATTATAATTAATATGTATTTTATTTTTAATAAAATTGAATAGAAATTACAGTTAGAGACTAAATTAATTAATCAATTATTATTAAGTAAATTTTGATGACTAGTCTAAATACACAGTCTGAATTGCTTAAGTAAATGAGTCTGAATTTAAAATATTCACCAGAAAAGATTTGAGTCTGAATTAGTTTAGAGCTTGTGGACTAATATATATATAAATTATATTTTCTTAAATAATTGTGGATAAATCACAATTTTATTGAAAGATAAAAGAACAGGACAAATACTGAAAAAAAAAAAAAACAGAATAAAATAACTAAAACAGACTACTACCTCACCAGATGAGGTTTACAAAATATATAAATTAATTTAATTCTGATATTGTAATGTAAAAGAATTTAGGTACTATAAATTATGAAAAATATTAAACTTCTGATTTCTTTGGGGATGATTTTGCATAATGTAGATGTCAAATGGGGATGCATTTGAGAAGACACATGATGAACTAGATTTTGAGTTTTTAGGGAATGTCCGAGGGCAAGAATGGAAAGTGCAAACTAATGTTTATGGCAATGGAAGTACAAGCAGAGGACGTGAGGAAAGATATCTTCTCCCTTTTGATCCAACTTCTGAGTCTCATCAGTATTCCATTCTTTGGACTCCTGAAAACATTATGTAAGTCTAAATTTTACTTTAATTATATATATATAAGCCTGGGTTTCTCATTTTATCGTCAAAAAAAATATGTTTCATGTGATATAGTTTCTATATTGATGAGACGCCGATAAGAGAAGTAACACCGAGTGAGACAATGGGAGGAGACTACCCATCAAAGCCGATGTTACTCTATGCAACCATATGGGATGGTTCGGCCTGGGCCACGGCCGGAGGCCGATACAAAGTTAACTACAAGTATTCACCTTTTGTCGCCGAATTCTCCGAACTCATCCTTCATGGTTGTCAAATGCCAATTCTCCAGCAATTCTCAGCCAATTCTTTGGATGATGATAATGAAGATGGACAACATTGTGCTGAACTTGAGTCTGAGTTTGCTGGTTGCTGACTATGCTGTCATGACTCCTGAGAAGCGTCAGGCTATGAGGAAGTTTAGGGAACATTATATGACTTATTCTTATTGTTATGATGTTCTCCGGTATCCGGTGGCCTTCCCGGACTGTGACATTGTTCCGTCGGAGCAACGGAGGTTTTTGGAATCCGGTAATATTAAGTACACACCAAGAAAACATCGGAAATCAAAACGAAGAGATCCGAGTTTTGAAAATTTGGATGTTGTTGATAAAGAAGCGGATTTATGAATAATGTTATTTGTACAAATTAAGTTTATTGAATGGATTTTTCAACTCTAATGGCTGTTAAGTAAGTTGGGAGGCATATTTGTGAACTTAATTTGTACAAATAACATTGTGTTTTTAATATGTTTATGCTTTCTGGGTACATTGTTACAATAGTTCATGATTTGTGGAAGGATGGTTGTAGATTGAATTATTGGTGCATTTGTGAATTATTAAAAAAAAAGCTTGATTTTTTTATTTTAAAAAATAGATAAATTATTGATTTATTAAAAATTAGAATACAAATGGATAAGGGAAAAAAATCAACACAAACAAAACGTCTAAGAACTAAAACTACAAAACAATATAAAATTACACAATTAATCACCATAGATGAAATATATGAAAAAATTGAAAATCAAAAGAAATACAAAGCTACGGGAGACTAAAGAAATACAAAGCTACGGAAAACTGGTCAAATGATTAAAATGAAGAATTTGTTTTTGTGTTGACTTCTAAAATATATATATAAAAAAAAATCTATGGAGCTTCGAGAGCTTCATTAGTTTTTGGATGGCGTAATATTTTTGGATTTTTTTTTTTATATTCATCATTTTTTGATTTAACTTTTATCTTTTATCAATATTCGCTATTTGTATGAATCTTTACTAAAACTTATAAATTGATAAAAAAATATTATTTTCAATAAGTCAAAATAAATATTTAGACATAATTCAAACCAATTATGCATTTCACTCTCACTATTTTGCAATTAACCTAATTTTGTTTATTTAGAATTTTATGTAATAAATATTAGTGAATAAATTTCAATACAAAACATGTAATTATTTTTTTGTAATAAAGCGACAAGTGCAAGGGGGTGTGTGTATAGGCCGATAATTGATCATTCAGCTTGCACCTCCTTACTTGGTGACATATGTTTAAACAGTAAATTTGTACTTAAAACCAAGGACTATTATCACTATTGTATCTAATAAAGATTTGAACTCAATACTTTTTAAATATATCACACTCAACTTTTTATAAAGAGGGCCAATATCGTCATGATATTATGAGCTTTTTGTAAGCATTTAATTGTTTATATTACATTCACATATTATTATTAAATAAAATTGAGTAATTCCAGGAAACTACTCAAATTAAAAAATAAAAAAATAAAAAAAGAAAGGTGTTAGCTATCATAGCCTAATGCTTAGTGTTATTTTAAGAAAGAAACACACAGCACGCACCACCAACGGTCATATGACCGTTGGATCCCCACAAATTCAAATTTCTATAAACCCTTGCAAGCTCTTCACCATCCTCACAAACCCTTCTCCGTTTCTCCTTTCCTTCTAAGCAAATCCCAATTAGGATCAATGGAGACTCCATCCTCTTTGAGAAGAGTGACAAGATCTCAAACCACCAGTGCTCTTCAATCTCGTAAGCAAAAAGTTCCCACTTGTTTCTCACACTTGCATTCTCTTGCTTGCTCTCTGATTTTCTTCTTTCTTTCTTTCTTTCTGTTTTTGGATCAGAAAAGAGCAAACAAGAAGATTTGGTGGTTTCAAGATCAAGAACTGTGCTCCTGGACATCACTAATGACTCGCCAATCATCGGTTTGGCCAAGAAGACTCCGTTGTCATCGATGTCGAAGAGCTTTTCTCAGGCAAAGAAGACTCCAGGATCTGGTGAGGCATTGCTCAGAGGCCAAGTGAAGACATTGCTTCAGAAGGTGGAGGAGGAGGAGGCTGAGCTTGTGAACAAGTTATTAGATCCCAATGCTTCTCAATTGGACAAGATTTTGATAGCACCTCCTGTTGTGGTTGTAAATGGTGATCCAGAGATCAAACAGAAGGTATGATGATTTTAGTTATTTGTATCTTGTTTTCTAGTTCTCAAGATTTAATCTTTTCCCCCTTTTTGGTTTAGGTGGATGCTCTGAAATCAATTGACTGTTTGATTAATCGTGCATTACTGTTTGATTCCCCTGGGAAAAGCCGAAACTGATGATCATGTCAGGGCAAGCATTGATAAAGAAGATGGACTTGATGAAGAGGAGGAGGAGGAGTGTTTGGATGAATTGATTGATGGGTTGATGAAGATGTCAATGCAGGAGGATGAGAAGAGAGTGGCTGAGTTTGTAGGGAAGCATACGAGGTTCATATACAACAGCGATGATGAGATCGAGGGCGAGGAGGAAGTCGGCAAGATGAAGAATGTTTCGCCAAGTGTGTTGGTGTTGAAGGGTCTTCCTGTGCCTGAAGGGAAGCATCTCCGCTTCCAGGATGAAGATGAAGATGAAGATGAGGATAAAGAAGAAGACTAAATTTAGATTTGTCTTCTTTGCAATTAACAATACTCTGAGGTTGTTCATCCCTGACAACCTTCATTTGATTCAAACTTTGTTTTTCTGTGTTTAAATTTTCTCTTTTGTTTTGTCTGTTTTGGTTTAGATATTGGAATTTTGTTGGAATTGATACATCTTTTGATCTTTTATACTCAATAAAGAAGCTCAAACTTTGAGTTTATCTTTGTTTATGTTTTGCTTCCAATTCTTGAAAATTGTGGAAATTGAAAACACATTATTTGATCTTAAAACTAAACAAAGAAACTAAAAACGTTAAGTTTTCTTGCTAAATGTTGAGCCTTGGGGACTTTTTTGTAATATGAGTTGAAAAGAGGGTGCAAATTGTTTCAACTACCATAACTGTCTAACTGTTCAGTGGCGGGAAAATAACTGTAAACCAACTAATATTTACAGGTCTATATTATAAACTTCGAACTGGAATTCATTCATCTTCAATCCATCAACGCTGGTGAGTTTTTCCATCCAAATAACCTCTCATTTACCTCTCAAATTGGCTCTTTCTCTATCCTTAATTTTGATAGTTCATAGTTTCTGTTTCTCTTTCAGAAGAACCATGTTGTTTTTGTCTCCTGTGTCATCTTCAAAGCTCTTTGTTCCTGGTCTCAAACCTTTGACTACTTGCAAGAGATTTCATTGGGAAGAAGACTTTGATTTGACTATCGCCATGGAATGCCGATATCACGGTAATCTCTTTCATATTTCTTTTTTTAGTTCTTGATGTTATTCGATAACTCTTCTTTTTTTTTTTCTTCTTGATTTCTTGTCTTGATTCTAGCATCTGAACTTGTTTTTGATCATGTTTATGTATTGCTTTGATTGAAGAACTGATGAATATTAGGAATTATTTTTCGGCAGATTCATTGACAATCAAAGATCCAGAACCTGAGGTGACATTTGCAGAAGATGAGCAGAGGAATGAGAAATCTCTAAAGAAAATGAGAAGTCTTGTGAATGAGTACGAGAATAACTGGTCAAAAGTTTCAGAGGTTTCGATGTATTCATCCGCTTATGATTCAGATTTAATAATGTTCATGCAAAACTGTTGCGATGGTTATGCAGATGGTAAGCAAACTAAGTGCATGAATGTTTAGTAATTTCATTTATCATGATAAATCAAAAGTCATCAGTTTGAATAATTTGACAGCTGAATCAATTATGACTGATGAAATGCTCTGTGAGGACTCAGTTGATGACTTTTTGGAAGGTATGTGCTTTTGACATTGAAATATATTATAATCAGTGTTTTATTGTTTATGTGATTGAACAAAATACATGTTTGCTCAATTTTGATTTCAGAAATGATAATAGATGAAGACTCTGAACAAGAAGATCTTTTGTTCTTAAACACATCATAAGAACAAAGACGCTTGTAATTTCTGAATTTGTTTCTTGATTGTTTTGATTCACTCTTGTAATTGTTTCTGAAACTCAACATTTCTTGATCATGTATGACTATGAACTATATTCTCAAAATTTTCATTTCTGAAGTACATATAATGCTAGGCTTATTGTAATTTGCCAATTTAGTTCTGAAGTAGTATATCAGAAAAATTGTCATTTCTGAAGCAGTACCTTGTTAATGTTCAATCTCTACCGATTTAGTCCTAAAACTTAACATCATCTCATGATCATATTACTGTGAACTATATTGCCAAAACTTTTTCATTTCTGAAAAACCTTTAATGTTCATCCTGAAGTTCCATTCTAATGTTAATTTTCTGTGAATAATATCTCATGATCATATATATGTCTTGTGAACTACTACAAAGTCAAAATTTTCGTTTCTGATCATGAACCTTTTTCAGCAATTTCATTATGAACTCCAAAGAGAGAATTTTTTTTTTTTTGAAAAATAGACGATAAGCGCCTTATTTTTATGAATATAAAGCAGATCTTAAGCAGATGATTAGAGCACGATATACGATATATATACGAGTATGAGAATAATATATAAATCCCGAATAAACAGTGTATGAAAAGAGTACTTTTGGGGGAAAGATTTGAGCCATGGCCTCTCACTTCTGATTTGATGTCATACCAAAAAAAAAATTTTAATCTCTATCTTGAAAAAAAAAAACATAAAAATAACATCACTCTCGTTGTAAAGAACTTTCATTTCTGAAGTGTAATTTTTAATGTTCATCCTGAATTCCAAAAAAAGTAGATTTCTAATCTCAAGCAGGAATATTTTTACAGATTGAGCTGTAAATCTGCAGAAAAAGCAGAGACAAATCATAAATTAACTTTTTGAACTTCAACAGTAAATGAACAGCAACAACAACAGCAAATGCAGCATTTACTCTACCACTTCTCACCCACCAAACCTCAGTAAATGAACACCCAATAGAAACAAACAATCCAGCTACACACAAACATTGAAATTCAAAATAGATAATAACATTAAATATAAAGTTCTGACAATAAATTAATACAGCAAACTGAAAAGACATGAAATGAAAAATCCAACAAAAAAGCAAAAGAAAAAAACAACAACATAAATTTAATAAAGAAGTCAATTCCCGAACCAAAACGAACTCCATCTGGTGCGCTCTTGACTCCCCTCCAGACAAACTTTCTCTCTTCTTGATTTAATTACCAAGTTTTTAACACTTAGAAATCATCTCTCTATTTACTTAATTACTAATAATTAGAAACATTTTTTTTTATTTCCATTCCTCTTGCCAAAATGACCATAATGCCCCCACAGCATGGAGAGATGAAGAGAGAATAAAAAAAACCTCACCAAAAATACAAAATGACTAAAATGCCCTTGATAGCTCAAGGGTATTTACGTCATTTTGAAAATGCCAGTGAGGGAGGGTGGTGAGTCTTTTTCCCTCAAGGATGCCAGCTAAGGACACAAAAGAATGGGGGGATTAGTAATTTAGTACTAATACTGGTTGTGGTTGTGATCAGGCAAGGGCATTATGGTAATTTCAGGCCATGGAGAGGGTGGATTATAGAGCTAGCTAACTAATTTTCCGGCAAGGTGGCTGAAGGCTCAGCCTGAGCTTCGCCGGCACCACCGAGCGCAGAGGTGATCTGGTGCACGGCGTTGCAGAGGTGGTTGTTGATCGCCGTCACACTCGACAAGTTGAGCTTCGCCGACGGGACGGCACTAGCCAGTACTTGCAAACCAACAGTGAGAAGGCACCCGGTGTTACCGGCCATTGCTGAATTGCTCGTCGGAGGTACAGCCGGTAACATGACAAACCCCATCGGCAACAATGGAATGTACGATGGATCCTCACCGCTCATCGCCACTTGAACGGCATCCACATCGACGGTAGCATAGACGACGACACTCCCGCCGGCTTGATGTGTGCTACTCTCTTGCAGCAGTAATTCTACGTTCTGTGATGAATTGCTCGAAGCCTTTTTCATGCAAAACCATGCACGTAAACATCATAAACAAATATATATATATATATATATATATATATATATTTGAAGTAGGTTAATGTTAATGTTAATGTTATAAGAACATGAAATAATAAAAGATTAACTTACGTTTATGCGGAGAAGAGAGATGCAATTTCTTGGATGAGAGCCATTGGCAATGTGAGCAACTTCATGGAGAGTGTTACCATTAGAGAGAACATCAAGCTGAAAAATTAATGATAAATTATTAGAAGATACAATGAGATAAGTAATTAATATATTGTGTAATTAATTTTTTTGAGTTTTTAATTAAGTTTTTACCTGAGATCTTTTTTGTTCATCGGTTAAGAGATCAAAGACTTGGTCATGAGAGAAAGGAAGCCAGGTAGTGGAAACAGCACTGAGAATGACTCCATTTGGTTGTCCTGGTTCAGTGTTCTTCCTGGTTGTGACTCTAATGGTGTCATCTGATGAATCAGAGAGTGCTGTCCATGATTGAGCTCCACTTGAGCTTATGTTCCCACAGAATGTTCTTATCATCCTTTGTGATAGTTTCATCATGTTCTTCCTTGCTTCAGGAGAAGGAATCACTGCAAATATATATATATATATATATATTATATTGGTTGAGAATTAAGAGATTGAATTTTGCAAGAAGAAATTAAATGGATATATGTATATATATATACCTCCAAGATCAGAGATATTTCTAGCCATTAAGCTTGCCAGCCTTTCGCATTGTCGTTGCAAGACCGATAACCATTGAGTCGATCCGAAAGCAGCACCGCTGTTAACGAATTGTTGGAATATCTGATGCACTGGTTTGTCTTCCACCTCTCCATGTTCTACCCACATCACCTGTGTGAATATTGTAACAATAGATGATTATGAGAAATCAAGATGAATGAGAATTTTTAGGAAGATCAAGGATTGGTAATGAAGTGGTAGTATATATAGTGGTAGTACTCTTGAGTATCCATTAGGCATGTCTTGAATTACACAACCAGAAGGACGTCGTCGGTAATGGGGAATCGGTAACTGAAGATTGTTTTGAAAGCAATCGGCCGGGAAATCAACAATGGTCCAAGTGCCTTCTTCGGCATTGTGTTGGCAATACCGAAGAAAATATGTCTCACGTGTCGGTACTAATGGAGAAAGAACTTGTAGCTCTGCATACATCTGCTCATAAAATGTGAGAAATCAAGCTCATAAACTAATTGATTGAAAATTATCAAATGACAATTACCAGATGAAGTGATCCATTTCCATGGGTGCCAGAGATTCCAGGAGTTATAATCTGAATTGTTTTCGCCTTTGCAACAATTGATGGGAAGAGCTCCATCCATTTTCCCTGCAATCATATATAATAACCAAATCTATAATTCGAAACAAATTAACCCGAAGAAAAATTCGATTAAATTTTTTTTTTATGAACTTACAGCATCCAAAAAGGCATCAACCAAAGTAATACTGTTCATGATAACAAGTGCACTTCCTCTGGTTGCTTCAGTCCTGAAATCACAAGTCTGTTCATGTTTCACATCAACTGGCCATGGTAACATCTTTGCATGCTCTTCGACATCCATTACTTCGAGACCGTCACTGTGTCGGACCCATAATGGCTCATTAGTCTGGCACATTTGATAAAGATGGTCCCTTGCCGTCATTGCAAGATCGAGTGCCATTGCCTTGTCTTGGTCCATGATGATCATCCCTCCGGTGAAAGGCTGGAGGTTATCGGGCATCGAAGGGCCTGGAATTATGTCACTACAACTGCTTATAGCTGATGCTGCGACCGGCTCGTGGAAGTTCCTTGAGTAAATTCCCATGTCGAGGTCCAGCGATGGCAGAAGAAGCGGCGGAGCAGGCCCCATTGCTTGCATGCCTCTGTTACCATACCTCGACGCAATGCAGGATAAACGCTCCAGCTGAATTTAAGGAGCAGGATGAAAGTAACAGTGATAAATTAGGGTTAGGCCTTAATTAATTCAAGAATGCATATGTTCTACTTCAGTTGAGATCAAAGAACGAAAGTATAAGAAGTTAGGGCTTATGACTCCACTTTTATTAAGAATAAAGAAAGGAAGGGAAATTAGGGTTAGGGTTTCTGATGGTGTATACCTCCTCTCTTTTGAAGGATATATAGTATTCACACAAACACTCATTTTTAACTTAAGATCAAAGAAAGAGTGAAAATATAGGGTTAGGATTTCAGATGGTGTATATATATATCTTGATAGAATTCACACAAAAACTCTTTCATCACTCAAGATCAAAGTCAATAGTGAATATTTAGGGTTAGGGTTTACAAGATGTATATATACCATCATCCCCTTCAAAGCATAAAATCCTCAAAAACATGTTGATGAAAGTAAGAATGAATGAAAAATTATGTATATATATATATACTTTGCATGCACAAAATCCACACAAACACTTGTATAGTACTTGAATCAAGAGCAAAGTCAGAATTATAAGAGGAAATAATTAGGGTTAGGGTTAGGGTTTGCAAGAATGTATGTATATATATATATATATATACCTCTTCTTTAAGACGAGCATTCTCAAGTCGAAGATGTTGTTCATCAAAAGACATTTCACCGAGCATGGCCGGACCACCGCAACTGGGACATATAACATTCCTTATCGCCGCTTGAAGCCTGAAATTCTCATTCTTCAAGCTATCATTCTCCGCTCTCAGCATCACATTGTCCGCTCTATCTTGTTGTGCCTTTCAACATTCATAAAAAAACATTATTAATTAAAAACATAATGATCAACCAAACAAAATAAAAATAAATAAATAAATATAAAAGTAAACCTTAAGCTGAGTTCTTCGGTTCTGAAACCAGAACTTGACTTGCCGAGGCTTGAGTCCTAAATCTTGGCTAAGCTTCAATCTTTGCTTATCATCAGGATGAGGACACTCTTTGAACAACCTAACAAAATTTTTTTTTTTAAAAAAAATTATAAATATATTTGATGAAAATTATTAGAAAGAATTAAGAAAGAAGAAGACTAACGCTTCCATCTCTTGGATCTGACGAGCAGTGTGACGATGATAACGTTTCTTCTTAGAACCAGAAGGTTGTGTCTGTTGTTGCTGTTGCTGAGTATCTGTATCTTGTTCTTCACCACAGCTTAAACCATCTACATGTCCACTCCCAGATCCACTTTCCATCTCTTCTTCTCTTCTTCCCATCATCCCTTCCTCCTTCTGCATCATCATCATCATTCTCATTCTCATTCTTTACTCACATCATATATATATATATATATATACTTACAGGGACTAAAGGAGGGAATGCATGGAAAGGCAAGGAGGACATGAAACCGCTAGGGATGGAGGAAGAGAAGAAGGAGTCAGGGGAGACCACGGAGGGGTTGCCGGTGGCGCTGTTTCCCACCAGAGAGGATAGCACTTGGCAGTCCCCATACATCCTTTTTCCAGTACTAGCTCCTCCTCCTTCTTCACCCTTTTTACCTTCAAAACAACAACAACAAAGAAAAATTACAACAACAATCAAAATTAGAATCTGAAATCATAGAAGAAGAAAGAGTAAAGAGAAGAATACCAGAGGTGGTGGTGATGGTGGTGGTGGTCTAGGGTTTGGTGAAGGTGGAAGGGAGGGAGGGGGGGCAATAAAAGAGGAGGGAGGGGGTGGTAATTAGGAGGAGTTACCGTACGAGTTAAATGCGACCATAACTACGTGAGAAGAGAAAAAGAAGGGGCAAGAGATAGAGAAAGATAGAGGGGAAACGTATCACATGCTCCGGTGAACCAGTCAACTGACACGTGTCAGTGAGAGAGGTTGATAAGCGTTTCCACTGTGTGACCACTTAGGTCAAACACCCTTGTCTTCTTCTCTTAGCTGTCTTTTTGACTTTTTATTTTATAGGGGTTTTTTTTTTAATGTTTTGAAATGACGAGAATGGGCTTTGTGTGAGAACTGAACTATGAAGGGTAGAGTTGGGAATTTTTGGGGTTTGAGTGGACTAGAGTGTCTGTGTGAGGCTGCTCCTCCAGAAAGATAGGCATAATCCTAAAGAGTATATATCAAGAATAAAAACACATTTATATATATATAGTTTTAATTATAAAGATCTTTTTATTTATAGAAAGGTTTTCCACCAAATCATGGGAAATAATACTTGAATATTAGAATATCACTAAAGATTTATTAATTTATGTATTATATCTTCAACATTAAAGAAAAAAATAAAAAGAAGAGCATAAAAAAGTTATAAAAAGGAAATAAAAAAAAAAAAGGATGAAAGAAATGTGAATAAGAAGAAGAAGAAGAAGAAGAAGAAGAATAGGGGCAAGACCATTTAATGCAAAGGCCCATCCAACCCTCTGTTTATTTGCCTCGTAAATCGCACAACAAGTTGCATGCTGGGGAGGCAACCCTCAATAAATTGTTTTATGAAGTTTATCATATTAAAAATTGTAGAAGTTTTCCTTCATAGCCAAACAGATGAAGTATTCATAGGATACCTACAAATGTCCATATAAGCAAGAAAATAAAGTAAACAAACCAAAAATATGAATTGTTTTTTTTTAAAAAAAATAATAATAAAAAATAAAAAATAAAAAATTATTCTGACTATTGTTTGGTATTTTACAAGGTAGTAGACCCCTACACTTTTTTTTCCAAATAAACTTTTGTTAACTTTGTAGTATGACAAGATGCTGACATAGACGCTACACCTTTCCAAATAGACTTTTTACCAACGCTGGCTGGCATGGCGATCCACACGGACAGGACTGATCAGACTTGCTAGACAGAACATAAGTATATAAATTATTTATTTTAAAATATGATTTTTGTTCAAAAGATTATCAATTAACCACTTCAGTAACTCAAATAATAGGTAGAAGTTCAGATTGTATCCCAAAATTTCAACTGCAGAACTAATGAAAAACTAATAGAAAAATAGGGTATTGACCTATAATTTTCTCTGTAAATTTTCTTCAAATAAAGAAAACCTGCTTTCACTCACTGCCAGCCACTGCCTGAGATCATCCAAATTTTCAATGCATAGAAAAAGATAATGTTCTTTTTGCACAATAATAATAATAATAATAATAATAAAAAGAGTATTCCAGGACAAACATAAAACCATGTTCCTTTATGGCCCTACAAGAATGACCATTTTTCCTTTCAAATATTAAAAAGAAATTGACCACTGCCGTGCACAAACTAAAAAAATGGATTTTCTATTAGGTCATGAGCAGCCCTTAGTTAATACCAGCAGTTCTAAATTTCTAATACATGAAGTAATGGACTAGTACGGGTGGAGGCGATGACATAAAAAAGAACCAAAGAGAGAAGCACAAAAGCACCAATAAATAAATTAAGGTGAAGAAAGAAGAGTGATCCTTGTCCAGGGTATTTAAGCAGGTAGTTGGTGTCAGAGAATTAGAAAACATAAAATCACAAGTAGGCAGGAGAGTTTGTTAACAAAAAGAATATATATATATATATATATATATATATATTGTTTTAGGGTAGTGAAGATTTAGACCTATGCATTTATTTAGTTAAGAACCCTTTGCAATTTTGTAGTTCTAAACGAGATATATAACAAGTGTGCAAGGGAAAGTCCGAATAATAAATAAGGTGTGTGTGTGTGTGCATTTATAAGCCGGTATCAAGTGAAATAGATAAACACCATTCAAGCATAAGACTTCGGAAATCTTTTTTATAGAAGAGACTTATTCAAGTATAGAAGAAAGCAAGTCCCAATAATTGTTAAGAGGTCTAACCTATATTAATGAAACTTTTGTCGATGAGTCGATGACCTTATGCACTCGGTGTATGGTCCCGATCAACTTATTGCCCTGCAAGGGTACAATGGTCAAAAGTCAAAATCTCATAATCAGTCATGAGGAATAATTTGACTCTATTTCAAAGTTGGAAATGCAAAACATAAATATACATATATACATATAATAATACATTAAAAAAATACATCCACTACTAGTACATTTCATACTATTTCATACTTCCAAATATGAACAATATATTTAGTAGTCAAGACTCAAGAAAGAACTTGAGATTGCATCTTTTGAAATACTATGTCCACTGATGAGGGGTCTACATCAAAGCAGGCTTCACCCCCATACTGCACATATAAGAACTCCTTGGATGAAACCGGCCGGGGTAAGAGCTCAGACATGGAAGATAATTCCAAGTCGGAAGGTGAAGGGATGTCCCGTTTCTTCATTGGATAGTATACATCAGCCAGGAGTAGCCAAATGAGGTCAGGGTCCATGCTTGCAAGTCCTGAGAGAGCCTTCAGTGAAGCTTCTTGGAGACCCTTTGCACTGCTGAAAGAAACCCCGACAACAAGACCACTGAGCTTCTTGAGCACAGCTTCTAATGCTGAAGCACTCCTTTTATTGCCAGATATCTCGGCGATCATAATAAGGACTGCTGCTTGGATTTTTAGGCTGGATGCCTCAGCAATTGGATCTTCTGAAGTTTGAGAAGTGCTTCTGTAAGGAAGCAGTATTGGTCTCTTGTCTAGGGACGATGTGTTTTTCATTCGCAAGGGTAATGGTGATGGAGCCAACAAATTCCATATCACATGTCCATCATTGTGGAAGCGCCGAACAAAAAAGTCACCACCACTTGTTTGGATTGATCTGCTAATCACGTTCGTGCACCTCCTAATAACAGCCTGATAACAAATACAGATAACAACTCAATATTTCTAAACAGAGAAAACAAGCGTAAGCATGAGAATTCAACCTCCAAACCAACTGATTTTTTTGAGAAGCCACTCTGAAACAATTACTTTTGCCCAAAATAACAGGACTTGCTGGTAACAGTTGGTAACAGTTTTGGTTGCTCAGATGGTACTTGTAAATAAAATATAATTATAAAAAAAATTGCATCTATTGATTAGTTACCAAGAAGAGATGGACACTCACCACAGAAACTTTATTCTTAATGCAAAGAATCAGGTAAGGCCAGATTTTATTCATTGCTGGAAGTAATCTATTCTCATCAGCATCATCATCAACATCCACAGTGTCTTCCTGGCCATTTGATGCATATATTTGAATGACTTTTTCAATTGCTACTTTAGTCTCCTTCTCGTGCTTATAAGCTTCTTCTACTTTGGCAAGAGAAGAGGCCACATCCTACACATGATCCAGAATTTCTAAATTTGAGGGCATTCAAGAAACAAGTTAATGAGATACAATCGAAATAGAAGGCAGTGAACACAAGGAGCAATCAACCAAAAATAAGAAGCACATGATTTTGAAGCAACCAATAGAAAATACAACATTAAAAGTCCTATGCTTCAAGAAAATACCTTCTGTTATTCAACAAAAGCAACTAAATTTCTGGCATATTCAAAAATGCTATCAAGATGATCATGTTAAACAACAATGTAAAAATAAAAATAAATAATAATATTATTATTATTATTTAAAAAAAAGCCAAGATAGGAACTTAACAAAATAACAGGATTAGAAATAAGACTAAAACAAACTTCTGCTCTCACTAGCATCTATCATATGGAATTGATTAGCTTTCAATCTGAAACTATTTTGTGCATGTCTGGACCCATTAAGAGCAAACATTGTCTAAATACACTTGTGACTGCTAGAATCCAAATAAAAAGGTGGGGACCTAGTCAGCAATCAAGAACTCGTTGAAGAACAAGCATCTCTACATGTATCAATATAATCATACGAAGTAAATTCTACACACAAGATTCACCAGCATAGGGAGATGATAATTAAGTAACAGCAAGTTCACCATATTGGTTACGATTATGAAGAGAACTAATCCTTCATTAGATACTGATATAAATTTGAAATTCTAGCTGTTCTTCAATTGACACTACGTTTGCATGACCTAGATGGCAGACAGCCCTTAACTGCAATTACTCATGAAGAAAATTGACAGTAGACAAGTGGGTTTGTAAGCAAGTATACCTCTACTATGTCCAGGGCCAATAGACACTCAGATTCTGTCATTGACCCTAATAGAGGGACAGCAGCATTTAAGCATGATCCAACGATGGATCCAACTATTCTTCTGTACCTTTTCATCTCATTCAATTTTAATAGCATGTCTTCGCACTCCTCAAATGAAAGGTCAGCATCACTGATATCTATGCTTTCTCTATCTGGAACATTTAATGAAAAATAGCGATCAGATTAGGGAGAAAATTTTGACAAAATCCTTTTGATAGTTTATATAAAAAAAAAAAGGTTAGTGAAAGACGCCTACGTAGTAAGTTTGATGCAAGGAATAAGATATCTGAATATCCATATGCCATCTTCCTGGCTCAATCTTTTCTGAGATTCAGCTCAGGTTTAAAGCAAGAAATTGTTTGAACTCAACTTGAGAAGTTGAAAAGGCTGGCTTACCAATAATAGCCAAGTCTAAAAGGTTCAATATTATGCTAACATTCAGTAATACTTGATCCTTCTTTCTTAAAGGTATTCTCTTATTAATTACACTCTTCACCTGAAGAAACAGAGACCACAATAGAGCTTTGAATGTTATCCATCTTACCTTTATTTTCAACACTGCAGACCTTAAGATAGACAAGTTCATGAAATGACATGGCCTCACTCGGCAACTTGGAAGCCTCATGCCAAGACGCCCTTGTGATTTCTCTCATTGCCTAAAAAATAGAAGTAAACAAATAATAAGTGAAATATGGAACAAATGATTGAAAAAAGCGCCAGACACAACCTACATCAGTAACATAAGAAGAAAAAATTGAATATTAAATACGCATGGCAATTTAAATAAACTTTTAAATGACGAATTTTAGAGCAAATAGTTCTACTTAAAAATAATAAAATGAAGGACTTTTGCAATTCTCAGGAGAATTGCCCAGAGAAAGCAACACAATAAACAATATCTCAAAAGGAAATTACAACAACTACAGGATCATCTACCAGAAGAAATGAAAATAACCTTCAAAAATGGAACAGTTAAATTTGGGTGTTGATGCCGACCAAGGACCTCCAGCTCCAAAGAGACGCCTCTCATCTGTTGTAATTTCCAACATCAGTGAAAAGCATTTGAAAAAACATGGACTTCTGAAAATTTGAACTTGACTTCCAAGACTGCATATGTACAGATATGTTGACATTCCAGGGGAGGGAATGTAGGAAGCAGATAGAACTTACCTCAATGCAAATTGACCAAGAATTTTAATATCATTTATTCAAGCAAACATCAGCACGTAATAAGCTTCATCGCTAAGATAGTTAAAAGGTAAACCTTTTACAAGCGGGGGGCTGTGAACAACTCAATCATCTAAGGCTATTATTAGTTCAAAAGCATGAAGTGAAAAAGATGGAAGGTGAAGCTACATGCTAAGGAATCATCAAGGGACGAGGTTAATGAAACAAATTCAAAAAATAAATAAACAAAAAGAAAGAAACAAAACTCACATAGATAATGCATACCACCTATGGACCTGAGAAAGATCGATTAAAACATCACAGAACTTCTGATAGATTTTGAGTTGGTAGATTTTAGGGAGCAAAACAAACAGCATTCAATAACATGAAAAAAAAGACCAATTAAGTAATTATAGCATTATATGACAAAATTTAGGGGTAATATTATACCGGTTCCTCTAATAACGGCAATATATCATGAGCAGCTCCAATGTAAGAAAGCATTGCAGCAAGCACATCAGGAACATGGGGGTTGAGATCCAGATGGCGCAGCTGTTGACAAAGAGAGTCAATGATATAGTCTGCATTCGCCACAACTAAATGCCCTACCTGGCACAAAAAAAAAAAGCACCGTCATTAAATGTTGATGGAAATTCATAGTATAATTTGCCTATAATTTTTTACTTACTGTAGAATGGCCAGTTGCTGCAGAAACCACACGAAGAGCAGCATCAGATGCGCTTCTTATTTGATTGTTTGAAGAGATGAGGTTTTGAAGTAACAAGTAAAGGCAAGAATGCATAAAGCCACAATGTACAAAATCCCTCCCAAGAATTATACTGAAGATGGCAATTCCTTCTATGATAACCTGAACAGAGAGAATCAAACCAGCCCACTCAGTGATATGAATGTGTTTCACACACAATGAGGTGCCATCAGCACCTGGGAAATGGAAACAAATTCGTGGGTTAAAAATGATCGCACTGTCTTGCCTGGTGAAGCATTGTAACATCGCGGAAAAAATGCAATGAAAGATTTCCTTCTCCTTCATGCTCTAGGAGATGTGAATCTTGATCGATTGGAAGGCCCCACACTTCAGACGATAGATATTCATGCATAATGCTGCCAAGACAGTAGACTATATGGTCTCTAGCATCCTTCTCCTGGCGAAGCCTCCAAATTGATCTAAAAGCCCACTCTTTTGCTAGCGCATCTTCTTCCTTCGTCCCAATTTTCCTAAAAAGTCTCTTATAGAAATTAGCCGACTGATCAGATAACCCATATATCATTTCATTAAGAATACACACTCCAGTGCTTGTCTGACGGAGTAACTGCCCTGAAGAACTTCGAGAGTACCATGTCTGCCACCCAACTTTACTGTATTCCTTCATTCGAAGTTCCGAAATCAACTTCTGGATATAATTTAGTGGAATATCAATCACACTTGACAATGATATTTTGCTTCTGTGATCTAACAACAAGACATGCATGAAGAATAATAAAGAAATAAGAACCATGAATAATATTAAATGCAATAAATCAGCAACTGGTCTTCTGTAAGAAGAATTTAATAAATAAAAAAAATGTAGGTCTACTCACAAAAAAGAAAAAGAAAAAATTTCTCATAATAGTTGGATGTCCAAAAACCAAGTGTACCTGCCATTACAGACAGACCAACAAGTCGAAGTATTCCGGCAAGAGCATGGTACAACTTCTGGCCGCCAACATGAACAAACCAAGGTGGCATGTGGGGAAACTCAAAACCACCATTTGCACTATCAGCAGACTTTTCTGAACCCTCATCATGTAGAACAGATATTTTAGATGCAGCAGATGTGGTGCCATAAGCAGCACCATTATTTGAATACCCAACGACAGAGCCAGCTTTTAACTCAGAGATAGAAAGCAAGTATCCAACCGAAAGTGGCTTAGATAAGATAACATTATTCACAGATCCAGTATACTGTGAATTATGGCCCAGGCCTAAAGCAAAAGAATCAAAGAACTGAACAGCTTTTGCCTAAAAAAAGATTGCAGATTAGCATTAGCATCCAAACTAAGCAAACATGCCCACTGAAAGAAATAAAAAATAGATAAATAAAGAGATTAATATACTTTCATTTGGCAAGTAGGTCAGCAGGGATCACATAATCCTTCAATCACACTGGATTGAATCCAAGTAACTATCTATATATAAATAGAACACGACAGAACCAATCAGACCAGTTTATGCAACATGGAAGATGGTGGCAACTCATAAAAGGTGAAACCTCACATGCAACAATATCAAACTACATTGTTATGATGTAATGTTTATATTTGGGCATATGCTGCACCTAAGCAGGAGACAAATCCACGTGGTACAGCTTCTCATACCAGGCATAAAATGAGACTGACTGGTTGCAATGATTAGGAACTGAGGTTGAAAGACTGTATTGAACTGAGGTTCCTGAAGTCATTGAACAAATAACTTGCAATATCTGATGCAATTACTATGACCAGAACAAGAGATTCAAGGACCACCAAGTTGCATGAGTGAACTGCTAGCCAACTATATAACGCCAAAGATTTGTCACACAGCATGACTTTCTAGTTAAATTTTTTTGTTCCAAACTTTCTCATGCAAAAGGATTACATCTATAAATATATCAACTGGATTCAGTATGATAAGAGCCAAAGGAAATTTAGGCTTATTTTAACTGGATATTTTACAGGTGTAAAGAAAACATGTTGAAGTTAACTGATTATTAATGCACAAATTATGTCCCTTATGTTCATGAGATTCTTGAGATTTTTCATAGGAGCTAGCATGATAAGCTGATATTAAGGCATTCTACTATGCACATTCAGCCTATGCTTATATCGCAAGTCATTAAAAAAAAATTGAAAAGAAATGATTGATCTAATGCTGATTTATCAATCCACAGAGATAGAAACATGTCCGATACAACAAATGTCTACACAAAAATTCAAAACATCCCTACAAAATGACACTTACATGCAAACAAAGCAGCTGGTCAACCACAACTTCTGGACCAGTGTGGTACATTAATGCAAGTAATCTCCGAGCATGGGAGACTGCAACTGTCTCATCACTTCCAAGGACTACTATTGGAAGTCTCTCAATAAGCCTGCCACACAAGCATGCATCAGATGCAATCTGAATGTTTACCTAGTAACATATCCTGATAAAGTTTGAGAAGATACAGACCTGGTAAATATTTCAGAAATCTCATTTTCATCAAAACTTTTCTTTACCGACATGAAAAGAGATTCAAGGGAGTGCAGGGCAGCATCAGAGACAACATCCGAATCATCAATAACTAGAACACATAGACACTCCTGCAATTATCATAATTAGGAAAACATCAATACCATTACATGGAGCACAGGTGAACATCTAAAAAATCATATTGTTTCCTCTAAAGAATTCAAACTTCAACAAGTACTAATGTTTCCCTCACAATATTTAGCATGTCTTACTAATCCACAATAACAATAGCTATGCTAGGAATAAGACTAAATTTGACCCAAATGCATTGAGATTAAGAGTTCTCTACAGTTGCCATGATTTGGAAATCTGAAAGTATGTAAGGGCATTTACCTGATCCAAAATTCAGTAATTCATAAATTTGTAATTTTAATCAAACAGTATCTGAAATATCAGCTTTTCCTTAGAATCACAATAGGGAAATCATCATTATGTAGATTGAGTACCTAGAGTTGTTTAGACTCTTTGATTCAGGATAATATGATGACAGTAAGGCTAATAAAAGCGGAAAAAACTTAAATTGCCTAAGGCGGATACTAATTAAAGCACCTAAGCAAAAAACTAAACAGGAAAATACAAGGATGGATAACAGTTCAGATATCTAAGAGAAAAACATGAGGGCGGAATAACAAAACACCAGATAATGTCTATTTAAAAGTAAAAAGCTAGATGGATACATGGTTCATATTTTTTTATTGCTACCATATTAAAAGCTCACCAAGAGCATCACATTCCAAAACTCACCAAGAGCATCAACTTGCTTCTCTGTAAAGTGTAACTGCAATTAGACAACAATGCAGCTATACCATCCACCAGTCCTTTCCTGATCTTTATGGAGGGATGGGCACAGAGCTGACAAACAACATATGATCAGTTGGACAACAAACTTAATGCTACAAAAATTCTATAGAGTTCATAATGAAGATTAAAGACATGAAGATATTAGTTAGCCTTTGACACAACCATTGTCAAGGAAGAAATATACATACATGAGGAAATGTAGCAGACAACATTTTATCAACATTCACGGAAGTTTTTTCGAGCCATTCTTTTGACCGTTTCACGTACAAAGACCTTGGACCATAATCATTGGTTTCAGCATGAGCCTCATCATTTGAAGAACAGACTGCTGTTGATTGAATTGAAGACGTTTCGACCACATTCTCTGAATGAGTTAGAGAGCTTGAAGGTAATTGGCGGAGGGCATCAAGAATAGCTTGGCTAGTTCTTCTATTGTTTGGAGAAAAGCTACTAACGTCACCGTAAGAGGCCTCAAGGCCAGAAGTGTTAGCATCATCACTTAAAACTATCACAAGGAACTCAGTCAAGCCACGCACTGCATGTTCAAGGCTCCCAGTGTTTCCAGCTGCACCAGTAATCATGCTCTTTGATACAAACAAAGTTTTCGAGAACCGACTAACAATGCCAGGCAAAAAAAAGGCAAGAGCATCAGCAGTACCAACCTATAAAAAAATATTTCAATGAAGTAAGACAAGAAACATGCAAACCATGAAGAAAAGCACAAGCTTACAAGTGAAAGCTTAATAAGGCTTGTAGGCAGATATCCAATATAACTTGCATGTCAAATTAGATACTAATAAGGTGAGAATTTGCAAGAGAAATAACAAACATAAACCATAATGCGGAACAGCCTAAAACTCTAGGACCTTGTATCGTGCATACATATCTTGAAATTTATGCTTCATCATATCATGCAATAGGAGGAGAACACCTCACAAATGCTGCCGTGAATCTAACAAGAGGTTACAAATCATAAGCAACTTATAAAGAAGAGGCTACAAAATAATAAACATAAACCATAATGTGGAACAGCCTAAGACTCTAGGACCTCGTATCGTGCACACCTATCTTGAAATTTATGCTTCATCATATCATGCAATAGGAAGAGAACACCTCACATATGCTCCCGTGAATCTAATAAGAGGTTACAAATCATAAGCTACTTATAAAGAAGAGGCGACAAAAGTAGACTCAAGTCAGCTTCGCATTGAACTAGTGGAACAACAGGTTGCTTTATAACTGTGAACAGACCTCTGCAAAATGCTGATACAGAAATTATGAGTGTGATGATATGAACTATGAATTGCAGAATGCTAATCACTCTGCTAATTTTGCATGGTGGATGAGACTAGGAGAAGGAAGCTGGTAACAGCAAAGTTGCTTATTGTTTTATGAGGATCCTTTCTGGTAGCATCGAATGAGATAATCATCAGGTAACAATCTCAACTATCACAATGGTAAATACATGATAAAGTACTCAGTATTTTTATGTAATTTAGAATTTTTTTATTATATATGTCTAACAATCCCGTATTGTTGCTCATTACTTAGGTAGCATAGTTAAGCTCCATCTTGTAAATAAATTATCCATGGCAATACACTAGAATGAAGAGGCGTGTTTCATATCTAATTTAAAATCTAATTTATAGAACATGACAAAGACATGTGGCCTTCCACTGGTCAAAAGCCTGGCAGTTAAAATGATGATAAGAAGTTAACGATTCTATTGTGGATTACATAAGCTTGGTCAGTTAAAAATTGAAATAAATAAATATGGTCAAGTTGTCACCTTTGCAACAAGCACACGGAGAGTCAAAAATGCTTCCTTCCTTAGTCTTCCACTGCCAAGATGTCCTCTTGCAGCCTCAACATGTGCAGTCTTAGACAATGTAGGAGGGAAATCATTACAAGCTCAAATGATAAAGCAAAAGAAAGAAGAAAGACAATTCACCCACTTTAAGAAACAGAAAACCACTCCAATCACTTACTTGGAGGAGAATTGAGAGCAAGTGTCCAACTGCAGCAGAAGCATCTTGAGACTGGAGAAACGCAATCAAACATTCGTCACCTTGATAGTGCTTCAAACGCTGGTGGGATTGTAAGGTTTCAATGGAAATGGGAGCCACGCTAGAAACTTGCTTGCAAGTACAAGAAGCAGCAGAACATGGCGCTAGCCTGAGAAGCATTGCCCTCAAGCATCTAATAATTCCTTCCCGAAATTCCTCAGCTGCCTCAGATGGAGAAAGCAAAGCCCCTGATGTTAATTTCTTCAGCACAACAACCATCTGGAAAATCATGTTTTAACAGACTAATTTCAAATGAACTACTCAAAGTGATAGACATGTGAATTCAAGCTACAAAATGTAACCAAATGCTATCAAATGGTATTCACGAACCTGATCAACAGAACCTAAATGGCATTTCTTCAAGATTTCCTCAACGCAGAGCAGTATCTTTTCCGCTACAAAATCACTGACCAGGAGACCTCCCACCGAATCGCCCAAATTAACCTTCTTCTCCGATCGACACTTCACCGCCACGTCCATAAGCATCAAAAGCGGCAGCATAGTCAAGCTGAAACAAGCACAAAAGATAAGAAAAAAAATCATAAACCTAAACATCAAAACGATCATCAAACCCTAAACCCTACAAACAGCTCAGCGCCAAAAACCAAACAATCAGAGAGAAACGAAGGAGGGGATTGATTGATTGATTGATTACTCAAGAAAAGGCTGTAGAGCTTCTTCGGGAGCGCGGCGAAGGAAAGAAACCATTTCGGTAAGGAAGGAGGCGTCCTTCTTGGGGTTCTGGATGAAGTCGAAGAGATCAATGGAGAAGGGTTTGAGGCGTGTGGTGAAGATCCCTAGGGCTTCATCGGAAGCGAAGCCACCCCAATTCGAGCCTTCCTCCATTCTCGCCAGCTCGCTCGATCGATCAAACTCTAGGGTTTCCGAACACTTCGAGAGAGAGCTCGATGAGAGCGAGAGAACAAAGCGCTTCGACGACGAGCGCGGCAAACGAAATGGGTACGGACGGGAGGAACTCGTATTTAAAGAAATCATGGAGGGTGTTTCGGTAATATTAACGAAGCACGAATCTTAATGACATTTTATAGACACATCTCGAGGCAGTTGACTGGATTGGGCCAAACACCAGGCCTTTGTCTTCGTTTTAATGGACCGTTTTAGTCAAACTCGTCATAAGGTATTTAAGCCATAATAGTTTAATGGATCATCGGCCCATAGAAGTAACCCGTAACGTTCGTTTGGGCTGTATTGACTGGATTGGGCCAAATCCCAGGCCTTTTGTCTTCGTTTTAATGGGCCCTGTTAATCGGATTCGTGAAAGGTATTGTCGCCTCTTTAGTTAATGGATCATCGGCCCATAGAAGTAACCCGTAACGTTAGTTTGGGCTGTGTTGACTGGATTGGGCCAAGTCCCAGGCCTTTTGTCTTCGTTTTAATGGGCCCTATTAATCGGATTCGTGAAAGTTATTGTCGCCTCTTTAGTTAATGGATCATTGGCCCATAGGCGTAAGCCTTTGGGCTTTGTTAGGCCCTCCACTTCGAAGAGGAGTACTTGGTAATTTCAAGTTTCACAAAATTCAAATGTATCTCAAATGGATTACTCCATTCTAATATTTTAGCATATTATTTTTTTACAAATAATAATTATATATTTATTAATGTCGGTTTTGATCTAAATAATAGAGGATTGGGTCAGTTAAACAAGTGATTTTAAATTTGAATCCTTATATAAAAAATACAGATTATGAAAGTTTCATCTATTTGATTATAGATATCATTTATTGAAAAAAGTATAAAGTTTTTATGCCCATACTTGTTTAGAGCCCGTGGCTCCACGGATTAGGAACCCTACCGCTTATTTTTTATATAAAAATAAATTAGTAAATAAAACTTTCAAATAAATGGAAAGAATATTCTCTCAAAGAATCCTTGTTCCTTAAAATTGGATTCTAATGTGACTCATTTCAATCTCAAAAGTACAACAAGAGCAAATCAATGACAAAGATGATGATACAATTAATGTAAAAGATACAAAAGAAAACCAAAACTTTAACCCCCAGTTAGAAAAAGTTTACATTAGTCCCATTATAACCACAGACACAAAAGAGAAGCACACAAAGCAAATTGCCAACCAAAAGAAAAGGAAAAAAAAAATTATAATAAGAAACCATTTGAAGTTGATGTAATAGAGTCAAGAGATGGGAAGTCAAGAAGAAAGTTTTGTGGTGAAGATGGACCCCTTTGAAAATAACTCAAGACCGGATCATCATGCTCACTCTCCATATAATCAACAATTTCCTTCTTCTCATACTCTTGTTTATTATAATTATTATTATTAGTAGTAGTAGTAGTATCTTCACATTCCCACAAATCAAGCTCTTTCTCCAAATAAGCCAACCATTTCTTGCTCTCATTTTCACTTTCAATTTGATTATACTCACAATTCAATGAGCAAGAACTACTACTACTACTAGCAATGGTTGTTGTTGTCGTCATCGTCGTCTTGTTTTCGATAGGAAAAATATCGAGCATTTCATCAAAAATAATAAGTTCTTCGATGTTTATATCATAATCATCAACCTTTACTTCTTGATGAACTTCTTGGCCATTATTAGTGCTACTCTTAGCTTCACTCTGATCAGAAGAAGAAGAAGAAGGAGAAGGAGAATGATCAGAGGAAGAATTAGAAGAAGAAGATGTTGGCATAATAAGTCTCTTCTTCAAGTGTGTATTCCAAACATTCTTAATCTCATTATCAGTTCTTCCAGGAAGATAAGAAGCAATCTTTGACCACCTATACATGCAATATATATATATATATATATAAGAATCAATTAAATATTGGTTAATTAATTAATTAATTAATTAATGAAAGAAATAAAAATGGATGAAATAAAGAGTGAATAATATATTAATTAGTACTTGTTGCCAAGTAAAGCATGGAGGTTGATAATGGTGTCTTCTTCTTCTTTGGTGAAGTTGCCACGTTTGATGTCTGGTCTTAAGTAATTGATCCATCTCAAACGACAACTCTTTCCACATCTCAACAAACCTGTCCATAAAAATAAATTTATCATAAATATTTAATTAAATGTTTCCATAATAATAATATATATAAGTATATATATATGATAAAAAAGAGAGAAAGAATAAAGAAACCTGCACGTTTGGGAAGAGATCTCCAATTGCCATGGCCAAACTTTTGAATATAAGAAACAAGTCTCATGTCTTCAGCTGGTGTCCATGAACCCTTGTTCAACCCTACTTTCTCACAGCATGGAGCTCTTCCTCTCCCCATTGATGTTGTTGTTGTTGTTGTTGTTGTTGATGATGATGATGATGATGATGATGATGATCACTCTTCTTTCTCTCTTTGTGTTTGTGTTTGTGTTTGTGTTTGTGTTTGTGTTGGAGTTGGTGGAAGGTGTGTTGCTTGAGTTGTGGATATATATATATAGAGATATATATATATATATATATATGTAAATATGAAGAAAGAGAAAGAAGGGTTAGGGTTAGGATTAGGGTTAGGGTTAGGGTTAGGGTTATGTTGGAAAGGAATGAAATAGTAAAAGAAATGGACCTACACAAGATTCTCTTATTAAACTCAATTAAACTGAAGAAGAAAACACTGATGAGTTAAAAACTAAAGTGTACTGTCACAACATATTAAAGTACTTTTTTACGAGTTATAATTAATTATATTTTTGTTTTTCCATAAAACTTTATATATATATATATATATATAATATTTGGGTTAATTAATTAATTATAGGTGGTTGTTAGGCAAAGAGGTAGAAGGGACCCATTAATTGTTTGTTCATGGATTTTAAATCAAGATTAGATGGTTGATTAAGACCAAAGCACTAATTTTGCCTTTTTATTTTGGTTTTTGTGATTCATTAACCATAAGAATGATTATAAAAGGCTAACTAGCACCTTTATACCGACATATTGGAATTCTTAATTACAAATAATTACTGCCTTTTTATTTCATTTCTCTTCAATAAAACCAATATATATATAATAAACATGGTTCTCCAAAACATTAAATCTCATATATTCAATGATTTTTAATTGTTTTTTTTTTCTTTATAAAATGAAAAAAAAAAATTGCATTAATTGTTAGGGATGACATGGTGAAATGTAGGTCATTCATTTGTTTTTTTAGGTTACCTACCAAAACCCACATCTTGGAAAATAAGCAACCTTTTCTTTTTAAGTCAAAACCCTATCCTAATTAGGGTTTTTGCCGGGACCCGGAGTTTCATTTTTTATTTTTATTTTAATAAAAAACAAATAAATCCGGTTTAGATTAAGCTCAAACTTAATTATTAAATACTTAAATCAAGATCAATCTCTATTTGATTTAACTTTTGTTTATATAAAAATATAATAATTTAATTATCTTCAATATTAAATCATCCAAACTTATTCTACATTGAACTTGTATTGATTTGTTACCTAAAATGTTACATCTTGACTCTTGATGCACCATTTGATAAATGACAAATTAGCTACCCATTATTTGTAGTTTTGTTACTAATTGTTTTTTTTTAATTATTTACTAATTTATCACTAATGATGTAGACATTGTTGTCAAAATAACTAGATTTCATTTTCATTTAATAGTCAATAAGAAACATTTTTTTTTTTCACATTGGTACTCTTCAACAATCCAAAGTAATAATAAATTAAATAAAAGTTTTATCACCCAACAACCACCATTTCCAAAATGAAGAAACATAGAGATAATTTTTTTTTTTTTTTTTTCCAACTATGTATCACGTTTGAAATTCATTCATTTATTACACTTGTAAAAAAAGACGGCAAACAAAAAGTATGAACATTTGAATCCTATTTTTCTTTATTTGTAGTTAACAATTTCTCCTACCTTTGACTAGTCTAAAGTCTTCAAATATATTATGTTTCTTTCTTTGTTTCATTCTTTCTTCATGCAATCAATCCATAGTCAATATTTGATTCATTTGGTGGGAAAAACTATGTAGGCATTAAAAGAGGGTAGGCACTAAAGTCCAAATAGGTTTTTTTTTTTCTTTGAAAATAATAATTGATAAAACAGTAAGAAAAATTAAATAATTTAAAAATAAAAATAGCACCGGGTCCGATCAGAATCCAAAAAGTAAGGTATGTTATTGTTAAAACTAATGATTAAATGTGGAACCGAATGAAAAAACTTGGACTAAATTGGGTGGATGGTGATGTGTTTTGGTGAGTAGGCTTGTCAAGCTGTATTATTCCTCCATCTCAATCAAAATAATAATAATAATAATAATAATAATAATAATAATAATGTAATTAACAATAAGAACACTTGACTTCCATTGATAACAAAGGCTGACAACCTGAAGGCATTACTCAAAGCACAAAACATTACTAAAAATGAATGAATGAATGAATGAATAGTTGGTTGAACTGAAGAAAAAGTCGACAGTGATTTACGAATTAATATAATAACATGACCGACATCGAACACCAAAAGATATGCGTAAAAGATCAACCACAAATAATTGATCACACATATAAAGTTTATGTACAAATATATTAACAATAAAACAAATGCAAGCCTGTCTTTTTGAGGTTAATGTGATGTGAATGGTGGCAACAATAAGATATAAATGTCTGAAAGAGTCACATTAGAAAGATTTGCTGAGAAGTTGCAGCAAGATACAAAGTGGAGCTCTCCCTCTCTTTATTAAGGGACAACAAGAGACACAGAGAACTTTATTTGGTGAAAGGAAGGCATCAAACAAATCTAGATCACTGTCATTAATTAACTAGCAATCACTTTGACACTAATGATGGAATCCATTAACCTCAAGAACAAATAGAAGAGCTTTTGAACAACATTTTCCACAAATGATTCCTTTCTATATATATATATATAGAAATTCAATAGATGAGCATTCATCAATGACATAAGAATGGTGTAAGCTATGTGTAATTCCAACAGTGTTCATTATTCATGTCCTATAAAACAAACAAAACATTTATTAATACAATTTTTTTTAATCAATTCATTCCTTTGTCCTCCATTTTCATTTAATTCAAACACAACATGAAGAATAAGTTATAAATGCCCAAACCCTAACACTAATTTCCTGCAGTGGACAGTTGATTCATTGCTGTCTCAGTAGTCTAAGTCACACAAGTCAATTACTGGCAATGAACCATATTTGGTAATGATTTATATATTGGTATCGCTTATTAACTCCAAACTCTTTGGTTCTTCCACCCTTTATCATTCTTTTAAACTGATGTGAAGGTGCACAACTTCCTTGTAAAGAATCCGAATATATCTAAATCTTGCACCTTTGACACTCTAAAGTTGCTTGAATTATGAGCAAGCATCTTTTGATTCACCATAAAGTCATTCAATCACAGACTTGAAGAATAAATCCCTACAAGATTAACAAGAAACAAACATCCTCTGTTTCCAATGTCTATCATAAAATGGAAGGATGGTTTGTGTATATGATGCATTAAACTTTTGGTTTGTGTATATACGCAATTCATATGTAGGGTTATGTATTGAATTTGAATCATAGAGATACAAATAACATAATACTTAACTAGTGAATGCAAATTATATCTATAGCTATGTCATCATCTTCAACTTGTGAAGCCAATCCACAAATTCCCAAAAGTATACTTTCTTTTCAAAAACAAAGATCATAAATTTAACAAATGACTCAAATTGAGATACGGTTAGCCAAAAACTTAACTGGTACAAGAAAAGTATATCTAATTATCTATGACTGCATCATCATCTTTGAATGATAAATTTGCAAAGTTAATCAGAACCTCCCAAAACAATTGCTTTTATAAACCATTGGTAAATAAATCAAACAGACATGAAGATAATTGATAACAGGTACAAGCATTGAATTTATTTACAAAAAAAAAGAAAAAAAGAAAAAGACAAGCAATTCATTGTCATTGAGAGCAATGTGATAACCCAGGTACTCCCTCAAATGCTCTCCTTTCTATTCATTCACAACCTCTTTATTCTAAACTTCAATTGAAAAAAAAAAAAGAAAGAAAGGAAAAATGGAAAAGCATGACAGCAATTGTTTCTCAAACCCTGTGCAATTGAGATTAACATGAAGCAAAATCACAGCATTTGCATAAATTAACTAAAAGCCAAAAAAAAAAATTGAAAATTGAAAATAAAAAAAAATGTGGGAAGCTAATGGAAGCAAATAGGGAGGAAAGAAAACTACCAAGAGATGGAGAAGGGGCACAATCAAGCCCAGGAGTTGTCGAAGGCGGCGGAGGTGATGGCCTGAGAGAACTCCTGGAAGTTAATCCGACCATCACCGTCAGTGTCAGCCTCCTTGATCATGCCGGTGAGCTCCTTGGCGGTGAGGGCGTGGCCGAGGCGAGCCATGGAATGAGCGAGCTCTGCGGCGGTGATGAATCCATTGCCATCGCGATCAAACATACGGAAAAGCTGGCGGAGCTGGTCCTCGGTGTAGGGAGACTTGGCCGGGAGGAGATCAGGGGCGACGAGGGCTACGAACTCGGAGAACTCCACGAGGCCATTGGAGTTGGTGTCCGCCTTCTGGATCAACGCCTCCAGCTGATCAGGGCTGGGCTTCAACCCAAGAGATCGGAGAAGAGATCCGAGCTCCAGCTGCGTCAGACTTCCATCATTGTTCCGATCGAAAGATCTGAAAATCTCTCGCAGCTCAGCGAGCTGCTCGTCATCCAGCTTCACCGGCTCTCTTCCGCTCATCTTCTCCGATTGATTCCTCTCCAAAACCTAGCAAAATTCTCCCAAATTTCCGATCCAAAACCGATACATTGACATCAAATTGGAGGGCATTGGATGAAATTCCTCGATTCGATCACCTCTGCGCTGCAATTCCGATGGAGATTTCGCTCGATCCGATCAAAATGGGGAGGAATTCCGCTGAATTTTCTCCTTCAAAGGAGCGCAATTTAGGGCTAGAGTTTGGTTTGCGGATTGGCGCCATCCAAGTCAACGGCCCGCTCTTTTGAGTTGTTCTTTTTCGTATATAACCCCCTTAAATAATTTATAATTACATCATCCTCCTTTTTTATCAGTAGTATAGCAGTTTTAAAGAAATTAATATTTTTTTCAGGGGTTTGTTTGCAAAAGAAGAAGCGCGGGAGAAGCGGGATGCCCGTGACGTGGCGGCACGTCGTCACGAGATTTTTTTAATATGTATTTATTACTCTTAATTAATGTTTTGATATAAAATTATAATACATTGTAAGAAATAAATAAAAACAAAAAGATTTTAAGATGCAAGAAATACATAATCATAAAAAAGATGTCAAACTTTAATTATAGATTCATGTTAAAAGTGGGAAGTAATGTACAATAAATTAACAGGAGAAGTAAGATGTTCATGAAGTCCTGAGAAAATTTAAAACCAAACAACAGAATGAAAAACACAAATGGACTAAGCAAGCATCATCCACTGAGAGATGTCTGGACGAAAAACACAACCAAATCTGCTCATTCTAGTGTTAGAAATGGGAACAGAAGTTGATTGGCTGGAAACAAGCCGGAATTGCTGAGTGTTCGTGGCCGGAGTTCGCATCTGCTGCATCACTGAGGTTAAATATGGGAAGGATTTCGGGCGGATGCTTAACGGAGTAAAAAGAAGCCGGCTTTTGGTCTCTGTTTCAGTGGTTTTGAAAATCGGCTTTTGGTATCGTAGGGGAAAACTAGTCACCCGCTTGAGAATGCTGCTTTTGTTGTTGTTGGTGGTGGTGGTGGCGGTGGTTGTAGGGATCCTGCATGTGGAGGAACGTATCTCGGCTGTTGGCTTCATGCGATCTAGATGTCGGAGAATCCAGTTGCCCAAGTTCCTGCCGACTTCTATATCTCTTTGTTGTACAGTTTTGTGAACATTTACTGCCACATCAAATACTCCCCGGACACGCCTGTTGCATAAATAAACAGTGTTATCAGAACATTGTGAAGGATGCCTTGAGAATTGGAGGGTCTTACTAATATAACCAATCTTATATCATATAAATACAAAGTATGGCTCTCTATTAACAGCAAGAACTTTATTGACAAACATTTTCTTCACTTGGTTTCTCTACACTTACAGCAGTATTGATGGACAGTATTAAAACATTAAGAAGGATGACTTGTGAGTTGAAGCACATAGAGTACTATAACTAATCTTGTATCAGATAAATACAGAATATTGCTCTCTTTTAACATAAGCAAAAAAAAATTTCTCCCTTTGGTTAGGCATGTTGTTCTCTGCACTTACTGTAGACAGTATTAGAACATTGAAAAGAATGACTTGAGAGCCGAAGAGCATGAGTAATATACCTCTATTAACAGAAAAAAGAACTTCATTATGAAGTTTTCCTTCACCAACTTAAGCATATCATTATCTACAATTGGAACATTATCGATAGACTGTACTACAACATTGCGAGGATGCCTTGAGAATTGAAGGGAATGAGTCATACATATATAATCAATTTTATATTAGATAAATACAAACTGTTGCCCTCAATTAACATGACCGACAACTTCATCAACAATTTTTTCCTTCATTTAATTACTCATATTATTCTCTAAACTTACAAAGTTACAAAAGTACTGATAGACAGTATTAGAACATCAAGAAGGATGACTTATAAGTTGAAGGGCATGTGAGTGTGATATAATCAAACCTATATTAGATAAAAACAAAATATTGTTCTCTATTAACACAAAAAAATCCATATTATTTTCTCCACATAAAACAACATTAATAGACAGTAGTATAACATTGAGAAGGATGTCTTGTAAAAAAATGAAGAGCATCAGTAATATAATAAATCCTATATTATACAAAATATTGTTCTCTATTAACATAAGAGAGATCATCAAGAATTTTTTTATTATTATTATTATTCTTACCCACATTATTTTCTACAATTAAGCAAACACAAGAGAAAGATTGACCTTGTTTTCCCTAAATCAAACTATGCCCTAAACACCAGGAGTTGAATCAAATACTCTAACAAAGAAAAGCATATTGGTGCCTCTGGATTGAGGAAATTAAAACTAGAGAAAAAAGAAAAGAAAGCTAATGAAACAAGGCCTAATTCTAAAGCTTTTCCTATTTTCCCTCAATCAAAACATATACCCAAATGACATGCTTTGTTTGTAGGGAAAAAAAAAAAAGAGGATATTTGAAAACTATCACTACATTCTCTTTGTTGAAATTCAGCCCAATCCAATCTTTAATAGATACAAACAACTCACTGAAATCTTAATTGCTAACAAAATGTCTCTCTATTTGAATTCAAAAATAAAAAAAGTTGCCATCTTTGGTTTGAATAGATAAACAAAATAGCAAGATAAACACAAATAAATCAAAAAAACATTGCAGATATTGAAATCCAAAACATGAAAACAGTCCATCATTCACTAACGCCTCAATGAAAGAGGGGCATTGAAGAGAATTAAAGAGAGACCGAATAACAAAGCGCTTTCATTCGAAAAAGAGGCATTGAAGAGGGATCAAAGAAACGATGGTAACCTGTGGAGAAATTGGCGGATCTGGGGATGATTGGGACCAACGAGTCGGCGTTGGATACGGAGAGCGAGACGGTAGGTACGGCGAAGGCCCAAGAAGTAGGCCGTGGCCACTGTGATCTCCCATAGCACCATTTCTCCTTCTCCTTCTCCTTCTTCTTCTTCTTCTCTCTCTCTCTCTCTCAATTTCTCTCTCTTTTTCTTGGAGAGCAAGATGGTAATGGCGGCGAGAAGGGCCTCGATGAGAAAAGGCCAAGGTTGTCAGACCCGGCCCGGGCATCGACCCGGCCAAGCCCAGGGGTCAGGGGTCGATGGGTTCAACCGGGTTGAACCGGGGTTGAACCGGGGTCAATAATAAAATATTAAAAAATATATTATAATATTTAATAATTATAAATATATGATATAATCTCTATTTTAATAAATAAAAAAAGCATAATTACTTAATTTGATATTTAAAAATTAAAATTTAAAATTTATATATAATCGTTATTTTTTTTAAAGGATAATCGTTAATTTTTAAAAATATAAAATATTTTTGAAAAATGAAATAAAAAAATAAAAACATCATTATCAAATATCGGGACTCACAAACAAATTTAAAAAATAAAATAAAATAATTCTCGTAACTCCCGTTGCTTCACATCTCAAATCTGAAAAGGCATTCTTTCTCTCTCCCGTTGCTTCATCTTCATCTTCATCTTCAGTGCTTTGCCTGAGATCTCCGCCTTCTTTTATCTTTTTTGCTTTTGTCACTCTTCTTTCTCCTTTGAACGCTGGTGTTCATATTTCCCCTGTCTCTATCTCTCTCCTTTTCTATCACTCATTAGATCCGCCCGGTTTGACCGGCCGATTTAACCGATTTCCGGTCAAACCGGCCGGTTTTCCCTGTTTTTAACTGGGTCTTGTAGAGTCCGGGTAGGAGGACATGACCGAACCGGCCTCATGGCCGGTTCCCGATTTTTCCGGTCGAACCGGCCGGGCCGGTCCGGGTTTGACTACCTTGGAAAAGGCCTCGTTTTCAGTGGCACGTGAGCTTCACGTGATTAGTTGTTACGACATCAGTGACATGTATATATATATATATATCTGTATATAAGGGAGATATTTGTTATTTATATATTAATTAAATAAAAAATAAAACACAAATGCCTGAAAAAGCAAAAAAGCTTTATCATGTATTGTGTCTCAATAAAAAATAAAAATAAAAATAAAAATAAAAGTTATGTGTGCATAAAAAGAAAACAATGTTTTTATAGGATTAAATTATAAAAAAAGGATTTTTAATATATTTTTTTTTTTAAAAGATGAATAAACCACTACCATTAATATCCATAAAAGTACAAACAGACTGAGAAAAGACATCCTCCTAAAAACATCATACTGTGCCTGGAACGGGTTAAATTCATTTAGTAGTTTAAATTCGTTTTTTAAGTATTGACATTTTGTGATTCTAAGTTGTTGCTGGTATTGTTTTGAATAAATTCGTTTTAATTTTTCCTTAAAAAAAAATTAGTCTTTATTGTATGTAAAATAACCAAATATTAAATCAACCAAATAAGGAACACACAATAACTTTTTTTTTTTTTTTTTTTTTTTTTCAGTTGCTTTTATGAAAACACACAACTGGTTTAATAAAAATACATAAAAACCCTTGATTTTCAACTTAAGGGTCTGTGTAAACAAGGTCTGCAGCATAAATTACCAGTAAAACAACACAACAAACAAAGTTAATATATACTCAAACGACTACAAACAACAAACAACAAACAATTCCTGAATCTAGAAGCACATGGTATAATACTAAAAGAAAGGCTAAAGAATCAATCCTTGGGCGGGTGCAGGTTTAGAAGGATGCTCATCACCAGGAGCAGCTGGTTTTTTAGAATCAGAGAGATGAACTTGAGAGAATTCATCTTCCAGTCCTTTTTGCTCCTCTGAGAGCACCTTTTCCTTTGTTTTTGATCCGACGTCAGTTGCCGCCTTTGTGACCTTGTTGAATGCACCAGTCACCCATGAGGCTCCGGTGAACACGTACCTGTTTTTGAGAATGGCTGATCCAGCGCTGCTCATCTTCTGCTCAGCAGCGGCAAAAGCGGACTTGGTCTTTTCGGAGACCTGGAATTTCTGGTCCATTTCCTTGACCTTCTCATTCACAGCTGAAGCACCCATGGTTACCTTCTCACTTAGCCCAATCTTTTTGTCGAAAGATGCAACCTTGGCTGTGGCTGTTGATGTGAATTGATGCTTCTCGTCGAAAGATTTCGCCTTGTTAACAGCATCTTTGCCCAGGATGAAGCCTTTTGCAAGCATACCGCTGACAACATCTTCTGCCTTTTGCAAAGCAGATTCAGTGGCCGGTTTTGCATCTCTGGGCTGTATATTTGAATTGAATTGTTTGTCAGTAAGAGAAGAATGGCTGAAATCTGAGGGAAGATGAAGGCATCAAGATGAACTTACCAAGGAAGGAGCTGAAGCAGCAGGTGGAAGCTGGTAGTCTGCAGCTGGTTCAATGATGACAGAGAGATCAACTATGGTTGCACCCTGTGAAGAGAACATATAGGATGGCCTGATATTACTGTAGAAATGCTTAAGCAGATATAAAAGGAAGACAAGAAAATGAAGGCCCTCGTGTATACCGAAAGAAGAGCAGCAGTCTCTGCTCCCTGTGAATCTTTGAAGGTTACATATGCAACTTGAGACCACTCGTCGCCACTAAACAAATATAAAAAAATGACGTCAAAATTGTACACGAGGGAAATCATAGGAGACGCTAAAAGATGACATAAGATCCAAATTGGCAGACCTTTTCATTTCAACATATTCAATATCACCAGAGAAAGAAAAAAATTCCTTTAAATCCTGCTCAGAGGCACCAAGTGAAACATTGCTGACCTTTACAGTCATAACCTGAAATTTGAAGAGAACCAAATAGCATCATGAATTTCTTATGAGAATTAAATTAAAAAAAAATGTAAATCTTTTACGGAACAATTTCCAGATTTTATAAGCATATGGAAATGGCAAATGACATAAACCGACCTAATTCAAATAGTGTGATTTCAGATAATTAAAGTTACAGTAGCAGAAAAAAATAATAACAGCACCAACAACCAGCAGCAGTACAAAGTATGCATGCTTTTCCCACTTCATTCTATAAGCGCACTCTCATGTACAAAAAAAGGTGGATGAAATGGATATAACAATTTATAACGAGAAAGCAAGCCTACATATATTAGTTTCATGAAAGTTCCAATGCATCAAATCAGGGGCATTTACTTTATTTGGTACAAACTGTTTATGAGGATCCACCATGGCAATGAGAAAAGAGTCCACTTATCCCATCAAATTGACGAATAACATACATCCACGTGTTATTAATTTCTCATATTGACTCACTAACAGGATGCCAGGATGCCAGGATGTCAGGATGCAGTACAAGATTTCTCCTTAGACAATGATCAAATAAAAGCAATAGTAGAAAATATGGTACCTAAATTTTTAGTGGCAGCAACCTCTAAAACCTCTAAAAGAATGCAACATCAAGACTCTGTTAACATCTAAAAGAATGCATCCAACTCACAAAAGCATAATTGGGGACTCCACTCTTCAAATTTGGCCCAGGAAAGGTCATCTTATATCCATGGTATTGTGCTAGGGTGCTTTCTTCTCTTATAATTAAATCATAGTACAACCTAGATCGGAAGGACAATTAAATGCTCTTTCCTAGCAAGAGCAAACCATTAAGGCGTATTTCCTTTCTCTTTTAATATACCAAAGAATTTTAATACACAATAAACTATATACTATGCCTCAAAATCCATAAAATGGAGACTTCCAATGCTAGAAGAAATAAATAAAGCCCAAAAAGCAAGAGAAAGATAATAAATTAACTGACCAAACACACTTCTATCCATTTCAAAACACAACCCAATGCCAATGGTGTGCTTTAAATTGGCCTATGAAGAGTAGAACAACCAAACACAACTTAATGCCAAGAAGGTCCGTCCAATGAATTGACAAACACTAGCAACTCTCTCCACCAGAAAGACATAGGGGAGAAAAATTAAGACAAAAGACAAATCCAAAAACTCGAGTTTGTATAACCAGTTCACATGTAACCAGACAAAAGTGGCACTTCCTAATAGCTTCTATTTTCTAAGTTCTATTCGGTTCATTCCATCGTACCAAGAAATTAAATTATAAATTATAAACAAAAAATGAAACCCATCATGCTAATTGCTAACCACTAATACAAAAAACAGACAAATTTCCAACAAGTCGGCGGCCATAATTACAGAGAAGCAGAAAAGAAACAAGACGCAAGAAAGAATCAAACTAATCATGTGCATAACTTTAGATCAATTAAAAAATATATATATATCAAAATCCCCAATAAATTTCCAGCAAAAAAGTTACAATAAACATCAAAAAGCTCACAAATCCACTTAACAACCCCTAAAATCAACTATAAAAACATCCAGTTCAATAATCCTCAACAGATCTAAATCAAGTCACATTCTCATTACAAATCATTAAAGAAAATGGTCCTAAACCCTAAAAACATCGATTCCGCACAATAAAAAAACATAAATTCAAGCATCAATTGACAACGGATCAAGCATATATATCAGAGATTAAAGCAAAACAAGTGATCCCCAAACCATACCAAGCTAGATTTCAAAGCAAAAGCAATGGATCAAGAGAAGATAAGAATGCTCACCGACATGGCTGGCGTCAGCGAAACCTAAGAATCACAACAATGATCAATGATCAATGATCAGCAGCAGAGAAAGGAGGAATCGAAGCAGCGGAGAAGGAGACGATGGTTGCGCTCATCGACGATGAGAAGGATTGGAGGAAAGGGGGGTATTTATAGGGGGTTAGCTTCGAAACGAAGGGGAGTAAAACGTGTCGAGAGGTCCACGCCTCGAGATTCGTGTTCTAACGGCTATCGTCACCGCCTTTCTTTGATTCCGTTGATATGGATGTCGTGTGGGCCCACATTTGTCCCTTTGTGCTTTATTTTCCAAGTTTCATCTTTGTTTAAATACTAATTTATATATATTATTAAAGTAAATATATAATCAATAATATTAATTAATTATTTATGTAATAAATAATTATAAATCTATAAACGTTTTAAAATCTAAAATATAAAATAGTTTTCATAATAAAAATTATTTAAATATATTATTTTATATATATTTTTGCATAAAACTTCTCACAAAATTTAAAAACTCCGATGTGAAATTGAAAATAATACCTAATAATAATATAGTAATAATAATTTCATATATTTTTATTAATCAATTATTATTATTATTATTAACCCATGAAAAAGTTAAAAATTCCTTAATTTTTTTATAAATAATATATATATATATATATATCATCTTTGACTTTTAGGTTTCTTAAAGTTGTAAGTTGTAACTAATTTGAAGTGAAATATTGAATTTTATAGAAAAAAAAAAATAAATCTCGTTACAAAATTATATATATATGACAATATATAGAGACAAACATAATAGTGAAAAAGAGTAGATGGACAATAATAAATTTAAACAGTCGATAATGTTGTAATGGGTTTGAAAATATATGGTTGGTTGGATTAATCTTGCATGTATTGGTGCAAATCAGCTTCAATAGTACTAAATGTTTTGAAAGTATTATACATCACTTTTGGACTCTGCAATTGTTCATAGCACTGTAATTGCATTGTTGTTGAGCTTACTATTCATCAAAATAAATAATTTACAGCCATTGATATTAAATATAACGGTTGAAAGACAGTCTGTTGAGTTTTTATATAGAGACATTCATAAAAGACCGGCTCTCTATGTATATAGAGATTTCAGAATAGATAAAACACCACAACAGTAACACAGAGATTCACATAATAGTAAAAAAAAAAATCCGAACTTCTACCAATTTTATTGTTCTAAATAATATACTTATGTGAATATTTTAAAAACTCAATTTTTTATAAATATGTCCTGACAAACACAAAAATAAAAATAAAAACAATGTCAAATAAAATTTTCGGGTTTATATACATGTTTTTATAATTTTTTATGTAAAACATATAAAATGAATTACAAGCACTTTTGATACCATTTACTAACAATAACCATATCTAGAAAATTATATTATTCTTTTTTATGAGGCATATTATAATTTTTTCCTATTTTTTTTAATGCATGTTTATCCAATAACATGTGCGAATATAAATATAAATAAATATAAATAAATATAGCCCCCATCCTCGGATCTCTGCCACACGTGTCAGACCTCCAACTCCATCTCTCATTCCCACGTGCACCCTTTTCCCCTCACTTTCAGCCGCCTTTTTTTCAGTGAACTGAATTCCATGCATGTTATAAAATACACAGAGACACAGACACAAAGAAGAAGAAGAAGAAGAAGAAGAAGAAGAAGACATGGCAATGGTGAGAGAGAGAAGGCATCAACAACCTCTAAGGATCTCACCGCCATTGCCGGACCTCCACCTCCCACCACCACCATCCTTCCCCTTCCTCCCCTTCTCCGACCTCGAGAAGCTCGGCGTCATCGGCCACGGCACCGACGCCACCGTCTACAAAGCCCGGGACTCCCACACTCACTCTATCTACGCCCTCAAAGTCCTACGCCTCGGCCTTAACTCCTCCTCCGACGCCCTCCGCCGCGCCGCCCGTGAAGCCGATATCCACAACCACCTCAACAGCCAGTATGTCGTCCGGTTCTACGGCGTGCTAGCCGGAGAGGATGACAAGCTAGCTCTAGTAATGGAGTACATGGATGGTGGAACACTAGAAGATTTTATAAAAGCTCGCCGGAGACCATTGGCAGAGGAGCTCATTGCCGGAGTGGCAAGAAGAGTGCTTGAAGGGTTGTGTTATTTGCATGACAATGGAGTTGTTCACAGAGATATCAAACCGGCGAACTTATTGATCTCCGGTGACGGTGAGGTGAAGATCGGGGATTTTGGTGCGAGCCGGAGAGTGGTGGTGGCCGGAGATGTTTGGGAGGCATGTGAGGGGACTTGTGCTTATATGAGCCCGGAGAGGATGGACGGAGAAGGGTTCGGTGGCGGTGGAGACGGCGGAGGGTGTCCCGGAGATGTTTGGGCCCTTGGAGTGGTGTTGTTGGAGTGTAAAGTGGGGAGGTTTCCGTTGGTGGCTGCGGGGGAGAGGCCGGATTGGGCGACATTAATGTGCGCAGCCTGCTTTGGGGAGCCGACTCCGATGGTGCCCGAGGCAGCATCACCGGAATTTCGCAGCTTCGTCGGAAGGTGTCTGGAGAAGGATTGGAGGAGGAGAGGTTCTGCAAGAGAACTCCTCAGCCACCCTTTCATTATAGATCATGTTCATTGCCAATGCTTACTGACTAGTTATACCACTACTAATCTTTCTTCTTGTTTCTAAATCTTTGTCATTGAATTTGATAGTAATATTTGAAGTCTGAATAATATAACATGTATTGATGTAACAAGAAGTAGAGAGAAGTTTACTAGTCGATAAAGATGGGACTTTCAGAGTTCTGGCCGCCAGCAATCGTTGGATTAAACTCGGCCGGAAGTTCTCCAGGGAGGATTTGGACTTTGAGTTGCAAGTTTTTGGTGTCAATCAGTTCGAATACACAACCGTCGCCAACCTTTAGCTTGTTGTCAGCGGTGAATTTCCTCCACCCACCATCGATGCGTCGTAAGGGGCGATCTCCCCAGTAAGTCATCTTCCATGATTTGTTTTGATAGGTGAGTGTAACTGGAATACACTCAGTTGGAAGATATCGGTAGAAACTCCTTGGAATCGACTGAATGATGAAACAAAATGCAGTGTTTGTCAGGATCGATTCGAATTAAACATGACAGAAAAAAGAAAATTTGATGAATTACCACTTGGCATGGGGATTGAACATGGGACTTTGAAATGATGCAAGTGAAGAATGGATTTCCGGTCAGTGGCGCGATTGGCATGATTGCATCTTTCGGTGGAATAACAGGAGGAACTGCGAGAGATTGAGGTTTCTTCTCCTCTTTTTTGCAACAATTGGACACCATGTGTTGAACTACAAAAGGAAGGCAAATAAAATGTTATAAGATTGACAGCAAGAAGTATGTCGACCACACTGAAACTTTCGATTAAGCAACAATTTAAGCAGTAACAAAGAACCTGGTTCCCTTATTTACAACTGAGAAGGTCATTTGCATAATTAATTGAACAAGAAGTTCCAAGAATTATATCAAAGATTGGAATGTATACCAAATTGGTTGGTTGATTCTACAGATGATAAACTTTGCTCCTCGAGAGAGGTACCGTGTTGTCTTTTTCGCCGGGTATTGTATTCAAGCACAGAGGGATCTACCTAAGGAACCTTCAGAAGGGTCACGGAACATAACAAAGAAACACATACAGAATTTAAGCACTTTTATTTTATACACCATGAAAACCATATGTCGATCATTCAAGTTAACAATATTAAAAACAAACTATCAGCATTGGCATACAATTCTCAAATACGCAGGAAAATGAAATCAAGGACATACAATTCTCAATGAAATATTTTTAAGCCATCCATCTTTCAGTGTTCGCCCCCACAGAAAATGACCGACATTTTAACCTTAAAAAAGGTCTAAACATGGAGGGGTCTCCATATATGCAACCCATATAAACATTTTGTAGATAACAATACAGAGCATATATAGATTTGACACACAAACATCTTCACAGATAGTTTTATTTAATACACTAAAAGCTATGAAAATACAATCATTGGAGTTGAAAATATTAAAAATAAACTATCAGCATTTGGAAGTAGATAAGACAACTATACAGAAATCTTTCCAAAGCAATGGAGTTGAAAACATCAACATAATTCCAAAACAAACAATTAGTTAAAAAACATTAAATTTTCTTTTCCCCTCTAAAATTAGTGATTGATATTATACTTTGAGCAAACTAAACATGTCTGAAAGTACTTAAGACTTCAAAAGAAAAAAAAAAAACAATCATCAAGCACTTAAAGGATGGGAAATTGCCAAGAAAGCCTGAAATTCAGCAATGGATCTCAGGAAAACCTAAGTGACAAAACAACTGGATCAATGGAGAATATTGTGGTACATAGCGATCAAAATAAAAAAATAAAAAAAAAGAAAAACCTCATCACTTGAGCGAACTAATCATGTAAGCAAGCACTTGAGAATTCAAAAAGAACATGAAAACCATCATCACTAACTTAAATATGAGCAAATTTCTATCTCATCAATCACTTGAATCAGGGAAAAATTTTAGAATAAAAGTTAATCATGCCAAGAGTGCATAAATTTCAAGAGCAACCCCAAAATCACGTATCTAAGATCTTGGAAACCTAAATAGCAAAACAGCTGGATCAGCGGCAGAATTTGTGATAAACAGTAATTAAAATGACAAAAAGCTCATCCCATGATGGAAAACTAATAATGAAAGCAAGCACTCAAGACTTCAAAAACAGCAGGACAACAATCTTCAATGGCTTAAATCCGCACAAATGTTTATCTCATCAATCACTTAAAAATAATGAGCAAAGCTTTCAGAATCCAAATTGAACACACCAATAGAGCAGGAATTCAAAAGAAACCACAAAATCAAGAATTTGATTTTTTATGAAACCCAAGTGACAAAAACAACTGCATCAGCAGCAAATATTGTGGTACATAGCAATTAAAAATAACAAAAAGCTCGTCCTTTGAAAAAGCAAATCATGAAACAAAGCACTCAAGACTTCAAAATTTCCATGAGAACAACCATTAATGCCTTAAATCTGAACAAATTTCAAACTCATCCAACACTCAAATCATAAGAAAAACTCTCAGAATCAAGAGTAAACAACCAACAATTGCAAATATACAAGAGAAACCCCAAAAGAAAGCACTTGATTTCGCGAAAACCTAAGTGCCAAAACAACTGGATCAATGGCAAACATTGCGGCAAATAGCAATTAAAATCACAAAAAGTTAATATCTTGAGTGTTCTACTTCCCTTGATTATCGGAAACCAAACCAAACCAAAACAAAACACAACAATGCCATGAACTTTAACAGCCTACAAGCATCAAATACTCACAAGATGCCACCTTTCCAGAATTTTTCAACTGATAAACAAGACGAAAACATGGATATGCTTTGAAATCCCTGAAAAAAGATGAAAACATTGATGAGAAATCGAACTCACCATCGAGTGAACTTGGGAAGAACAAAGACGGATCACTGGAGAGAGAAAAGGGCACCAGCAATAACATGCTTATATTTATATTTTTTATTTTTTTAAATAAAGCCAAAATTATAAATATATTCAGTAATTTTTTTTTAAAAAAAACTGAGATTTATTATTATTATTATTATTAGTGGAAATTGCCAAAAACACCTTGTAAGTTTGCAATATTGCCAAAAACACCCCGTTAGTTTTGCACTCCTCAAAAACCCCTTCCTTTTGAATACAATGATTTTTTAAACCCCCCAAACATCTAATAGTGATTGATAGAGTTAATTTGGAATTTTTTGGACGAAATTGTCCCTCAGTGGGAAGTTATGGCAAGTGTGACAGGGTTTGACTATAATGCCCTTGAGTACAAATGAGTTTCTATTTCGAAAATGAAAGCTTTCTATTTAAAAATATGAGGTATGAGGTTACGCTTTAAAAAAATGAGTTTCCTGTTTAAAAAAATGAGTTTTCTATTTAAAAAAATGAGTTTTTTTGTTTAAAAAAATTGAGTTTTCTGTTTAAGAAATGAGTTTTCTGCTTTAAGAAAAAGAGGTTTCGCTTTAAAAAAATGAGGTCTCTGCTTAAGAAATGAGTTTTCTGCTTAAGAAATGAGGGTTTTGTTTAAAAAAATGAGGTCTCTGTTTAAGAAATGAGTTTTTTTTGTGATGTATTTATCACCCCCAAAAATCTCTTTTATCGCAGTTGGATCGGGCCGGGTGAGACAAAGCACGCGGCTCACAATCACGATCACGCTGCATGAAAAAAATGGGATTTCATGTTCGAGAAAAAGGTGCAACCTTTCGACGCCTTCGCTCGACGACGAGGAGCATGCGGTCTTCCCCGAGGTCAACGACGAAGAAGATGAAAGAGATGAGGTCGACGACTGTGGGAAGACGATGAAGACGAAGACGAAGACGGGCGAGATCGAACCCTCACTCGGCGCCGCTTCCTCCCTCCGCTCTCGCCACCAACTTAGGCACCATGGATCCAAACCCCTGAATGATCCCTAACCCTAACCCTATTGCTATCCATGTTGCGGTCTCCGCAGTCGAGAATGGTTCCGTTCAAGTTCGACTCGTCTTATCCAGACGTTGCCATCGAAGACCTCACCACTCCGACCGCCGAGGAACGTCGCCAACCGGATCGCCAACGCCGATAAAGATTTCTCCTTTAAGACCCCACATGAGCAGGCCACCTTCGAGATCGCTCGCCAGATCTGGAGCTTAGCACTCAGCGTTCACGCGAGATCGATGACGATGAGATACTCAATGTCCCTATTCAATGAGGTCTCGTTTAAAAAAATAAGCTCTGCTTTAAGAAATGAGTTCTCTGCTTTAAGAAATGAGTTCTCTGCTTTATATGCTTGTTTGTCTTTGTGTAACTATCGATGTTTCGCTTTAATATATTAGCGTTTACGTTTAAAAAAAGTGCTTAAATATCGTTGTTTCTATTTAAATATGTACGAGTGCAACCTTTCGATGCCTTCGCCGACGACGAGGAGCATCGCGGTCTTCCCCGAGGTCGACGACGAAGAAGATGAAAGAGATGAGGGTCGACTGACGTGGGAAGGCGATGAAGATGAAGACGAAGACGGGCGAGATCGAACTCACTCGCGACCGCTTCCTCCCTCCGTTCCCGTCACCGACTTAGGCACCATGGATCCAAACCCCAGAATGATTCCTAACCCTAACCTTATTGCTATCCATGTTGCGGTCTCTGCAGTCGAGAATGGTTTCGTTCAAGTTCGACCCTGTCTTATCCGACGTCGCCATCGAAGACCTCACCACTCCGATCACGAGGAACGTCGCCAATCGGATCGCCAACGCCAATAAAGATGTCTCCTTTAAGACCCCACACGAGCATGCCACCTTCGAGATCGCTCGCTAGATCTGGAGCTCAGGGACTCAGCGCTCACGCGAGATCGCTGACGATGAGATACTCAATGTCCCTACTCAATGAGGGTTTCGTTTAAAAAAATGAGGTCTTTGTTTAAAAAAATAAGCTCTCTGCTTTAAGAAATGAGTTCTCTGCTTTATATGCTTGTTTGTCTTTGTTTAACTATCGATGTTTCGTTTAATATATTGCGTTTACGTTTAAAAAAAGTGCTTAAATATCGTTGTTTCTATTTAAATATGTATGCAGTGACCAAGATTAATTGGTTTTTATATCCGGGATTAATTTATCATGTAAATATTTGTTTTTTTCCTGTTTAAATATTAATGTTTTTTTGTTTAAAAAAATGAGTTTTATGTTTAAAAAAATGATGTTTTCGTTTAAGAAATGAGTTTTTCCGTTTAAGAAATGAGGTTTCTGCTTTAAGAAATGAACTCTCTGCTTAAGAAATGAGTTCTCTGTTTAAAAAAATGAGCTCTGCTTAAGAAATGAGTACATGCAAAAAGGAATGCAAAAAGAATGAAAAAAATGTATGCAAAAAGGTTTAAGAGCAATGATGGAATTTCATAATGCAGGGGGTAAAAAGGAAGTGAAAACAATAAAGGAAGGGTTATCGAGGGTATGCAAAAACTAACGAGTCGTTTTGGGAAGTTTTGAAATTATCGAGGGGTAAACAGTAATTTTCCCTTATTATTATTATTATTATTATTATTATTATTATTATTATTATTATTATTATTATTATTATTATTGTTTTTCTGGTTCTACCGTAATGAAAATTATGAAAATTTATTTGTTTATATAAGATAATATTCTTTACTTGTTTGATTTTATAAAAATTTTATTTGTAATATTTATCATTAAATATTATAGAGAGATATCAATTTAATAAATTTACGAAAAGTTTAAATTTTATATATATAAATTATATATATAGATTTTAATGCATGTGATTTATCCACCTTTTCAAAAAATATATATATATATAAAGATTTTAATTTATATATTTAAAAGTAATTATAGTAGGTATATTAACAATTATATTTTTATAATATAATAAATTAAATACATACCACAAGGGTGTTTGGTTAAGGATAAAAATATTAAGTTTAAATAAGGAATTTTTTTCAAATAATAAGTTTGAGGAAAAAAAAAAGTTTGAGTTAAACTTAATAAATATTGATAAAATTTTAAATAATTTAAAATTTTTAATTTATTTTAAAAAATAACTAATATGTAGTAATATTAATAGTTTCATAAAAATTGGTTATTAAATACATTTATTTTTAAAAATAGAATTTTTAAGTTTCCCTATTTGGTAAATAACTTGATTTTGATGGGCAACCACTACGATCAAATAAATTGATTGTTTGATTTCAGCAGAGCAGAGGTTAATGGAACTATCAAAATTGTTAGTAAAAGACTTCAGTTATATACTTATTTATTAGTTGAAATAAAATCAATAAATTAATACAATTACAACTTTAATTAAAAAGATTATTCAAATACAGTAATACGAGTATTTTGTAAAGAGTTAATAAACCAAAGTGTACACATCACCAGAAATTGATTGTTTGGTAGATCAAACATGCTCTGAGAGACGCATTGACTCATGTGCACTCAGTCAATGTGTGCATTGTCCAGTTTATAACCTAAAATTGATTTTCCGATTCATATGCATTCATCACTTAAAAATTGATCTTCCGACTCATATCATATGCACTCACTACGTGGAAATTAATCTTCCAATTTCCAACTCATGCACTTGAAAATTGATCTTCCGACTCATATGACTTATGCACTTGAAAATTGATCTTCTGACTTACGCACTTGATAAATCATTTGAAAATTAATCTTCTGACTTATGCACTTCTTGAAAATTGATCTTCCGACTCATATGCACTCATACCAACGATTCTGGCTTATGCACTTTTGAAAATTGATCTTCCGACTCATATGCACTCATACCAATGACTCATACAAAAGACAGACACATTTTTGAAAATTGATCTTCCGACTCATATGCACTCATTCCAACGACTCATACAAAAGACACAGACACATTTGAGACCTAGACAATGAAAATACAGCCCATGCACAATGAAATGACTCATGCACATGACTTCTTTAGACAATCAAAATTCAGGCTCATGCATTAGGCGTGAAACTCCCCATTAAACCAAATGTCCTTCGGTAGACACATATTTCAGTGACACATTTGATATATCTCATATATATTATTAATACTTGTATAATTTGCTTTATTGGGTATATTTCCAAAGATGAAATAATCCCTACAAAAATAAGAGTATGCTACTTTAATGTGACGAGCACACGGTATTCTTTAGTAAAAGGCGAAAGAATAGTTCGCTTTGTGCTCACCACGTAGCTGCTTGACTTTAATATTAACTCTTGGATGTGTTTATATAGACTTCTAATCATCCCCTTCTCTTCAATTAGCCGATGTGGGACTAAACAAAATACAAATGTTCAAAACAACAAGAAACCAAATACAAAACTTTACTGTAAATATTAATCAGAATCTTCATCAAATGTTAACAAAAATAACAAACAGTTTGTTCAAATCAGTAATTGGTAAAACAAAACACTAATTACAAAACTTTATTGGCAACATTGAAATCAAATGTTTACAAATATAACAAACAGGGTTGGAGTTGTTACCATTTTGAGCAGAGGATGTAATTGTTGTCCATGCTGACCTGATATAAGTTTTACAAGAAGAAGTTTGAATTTCTCAGTTAAGTTTGATCAAAGATTTCATGGTGGTGCTAACAATTGTAGATGATGAGTAATGAATTGTTTATATGTGAGTTCAAATGAAGAGAATAAGCAATAAGTTTCTGCAGGCTCACCTTCGCATTGGCTCACCGACATTTTGGACATGGATAGTTGATGTGTGCATCCAATTTCGTATCTTTTCGGCTTCTGGTACAAATAATTTATGTAAGCTAGCATGAATGACAAACAGAAACTATGCTTTAAAATCCAAAAGAAAACTCACTGATGATTGCATGTAGTTTCAATATTTCAGAAAAGAGAAATCAAACTTTGCAGCATTGCAAGTAGATAAAAAATTACTGGTCAAAGAAGGAAAATAAACATGTATATTCACACTGATGATTGGATTAGGATCAAAAGGATATAAATTCGGCAGCAGTAGAATTAGGAATAGAAGTTTACCACTTAATAAAACTGGGGGAATCAGAGCTCTTGTCATTGATGGTTGGATTTGAATTAGAAGGAAGTTGTCCGGGAAGGATTTGGACTTTAAATTGCAAGTTCTTGGAGTCGATCAGCTCGAAAATGCAACCGTCACCGATTTTCAGCTTGTTGTCAGTAGCAAATTTTTCCCACCCGCAATAGAGGCGTCTTATGCGGCCATTCACGCAGTAAGTCATCTTCCATAATTTGTTTCCATAGGAGAGCACAACCGGAAGAGATTCAGATGGAAGATATGGGTAGAAAGTTGCCGGAATTGACTGAATGACAAAATAAAATGCAGGTAATTGTGCAGATAAATTTGAACCAAACATGACAAAAGCAAAGAAGGAAATTACCACTTGGCATGGGGGTGGTGGTAGATGAGACTTTGAAATGATGCAAGTGAAGAATGGATTTCCAGAAAGTGGCACAATTGCATCTTTTGGTGGATTAACAGAAGTGTTTGCTGGAGTTGGATTCATTTGTTCAACTGAACTGTAAACAGATATTCCAGGAACAAAAATCACAATAAAGACATTACTCCACTGATGTATTGAGCAAGCACCAATTTCAGAAGAGTCACAGAAAGAACAAAGAAACATTACACATAATTTAAGCACAAAGTTTTGAAGGGGAAAAAACAAAAATCAGTCCTTCTGATGCCTATATATACATTAAGTTATAAGATATTATTGGAGTTGAAAATATGAAGAAGAAACTATGAGTATTGGGGAGTAGATAACACAAATATACAGAAATCTCTCCACGGCAATGGAGTAGAAAACATCAACATGAAGCAAAGAACAAACAATTGGATTAAAATATAAGGATTATTTTCTCTCTTTAGAAACTGCAACTGGATTGAAGAAAAACATGACTACATGTCAAGCAAACTATTGAAGACTTCAAAAAGAACATGAAAAGAATCATCAATGACAAAAATGTGAAAAATTTCAATCTCATCAATCACTTAAACAAGGCAATTTCCACAGCATTGAAGTTAACAGGTCAAGAGTGAACAAATTCAAGAGAAAACCTGAAATTAAGCATTACATTTTATGAAAACCAAAGTGAAAAAATAACAGGACCAATGGTCAACACTAAATCTGAACAAATTCCTTTCTCATCAGTCAAGAAAACCAAATTTAAGTTTCTGATTTCATGATAACTAAGTGACAAAACAACTGGATCAATACCAAACACTATGAGAAACAGTAATTAAAATCACAAAAAGTTCATCCTTTGCACACACTAATCATGAAATCAGACAATCACAATCTCATCAGTCACAAAAATCAGCTGCATATTCTCAGTATCCAAGCACATTCAAAAGAACACACAAAATTGAACATCTGCTTTTATGAAAACCTAAATGACAAACAAAACAACTGGATCTGTAGCAAATACAGCAATGAATATCAATTAAAATCACAACAATCTTATAACAATCATAATACACCAATGCCATGCGCTTCAACAGGATTCATGCATCAAAAACTCAGCAAGGTGCCTCCTTTCCAAAGTTTTCCAACTCATGATCATGAAAAACACTTGGATTATACCTTGAAATTCCTAAAAAGAGAAGGTGAAGAAGTTTTTGAGGAGAAATCCAACTCAATCACCAGTGAACTTGCGGAGAAGAGAGAACACTTTTTATTAGGAAGGATATTTATAATAATTTTTTTTAAAAAATTTATTACTGAATTATTTATTATTTCAGAGGATAATTTTTTTATACAAAATTAGGAGGGTAAAAAAGTAAAACAATCGTATATTATAATTTATTAAAAATAATTTTTTTTTTATCTTCTTTCATTCTTTTTTTTCGAGGGCTTATCTGAAAAGTGCCAATATACATATATTATATTATATTTTTAATATTTTAAAGAAGTATCTTTTAAGTTAAGATTTGTCTGTTTCAGGATGCTTGTGTATGTTTTTAGTTTTTAAATTTATATGCTTTTGATATATATATATATATATATATATATATATATATATATATATATATATATATATTATATCATATTGTTTCAGTTAATAATTTTTTCTTTCAAATCTTTTATTTAAATTCTTCCCCTCGTACCGTCCTAAGGTTTGGATTTCTTGGTTAACACCAACGACTCTGGAATCTCACCTCACAAATCATTTTGTAGAATATTTGGTTTGAACAAAATACTCATATCTTTTAATTAACTGCCTTACCTTAGAGTCTCAAACCAAAACAGCATCGATCTGCAGTCAGGGACTTTAGCAAACCTGGATTACCATATGGTATTCTTTGTCAATCCAGCTATTCTTTATTTTCCTACTTTTTATCTTTTACCTCCCTTCTGGTGAGAGGATTTTTTTTTTTTATTCCTTATTTGTTTTTCTTTCAATAGTTTACCTATATTTATTTCAAGTATATATATAATAAATAGTGTCAATAAACTTAGTTTTATCAATGTTTCCATGGTTATAAATTTTAAAATATCAATACACCAAACCCAAACCATCAAGCTTATTATTCTTAAGAAATAAAAATAAAGGGCCGTTTGAAGTTAAAAAATAATAATTCTTTATTTTTTAATATCACCCTTTACTTTTGTTGCTATTGTTTTATATTAAAAAGCTAATATAAGTACCATTCTTTCTTTCTATATATATATATATATATATGTGAATGTTCTTCAAATGCTAAAAAATTTCATTGTGAACATAAATCAGAATCTTGATGAAATGTTACAAAGATAACCAAGAGTTTAATACAAAAACAATAAGAATAAAATAAAAATAACCAAGAGTTAAATTACATCAAATATAGGTAAAAGATAACTTGATAAGAAGCTTTTATCCATGGTGAAGTAAAGTTACCAATTTAAGGAGGAGATGTGCTTCATGTTGTTCCTGACCTGATCAACGGAACAAGATCAATAACATCTGTTTTGTAGGAGATAAATGCTCAATTGTACACACAAAAACACAGTTGAAAAGTATGTAATTTATATGGAGTTTGAATGTAGAGATAAAGCCAAAGAGTTTGTGCAGGCTCACCTCAGTGTTAGCATGACGACATTTTCAACATGCATAGCTAATGTCAGGATGATCCTCAAGCCTGTGTTGGTTAGTGTCATATGCATCTCCTGCTTCTGAAACTCTGTAAGTGATAAATTTTTGTAACATCCACTCCTGGTATACATGGCAAAATAGAAATTATACTTTCAAATTCAAGTGAACAACTATAAAAATAAAACACTTACTGAAAACCGGACGATGAATATGTACAATGGGAATTGTTAATACTGCAGTCACTGCATTTGGCAAATCAGGGCAAACCAATTTGAATAATGGAATGTGTTTCCAAGCAATTCCAACAAAAGAAATGCTTGTGAGGAAGTATATTCTCTGAAAGAAATATCATTGATGTCGAGTTTTAAGAAAGGTGGTCAAATGCCATATCTCATCATTGTGACAAACTACTCTCACAGAGAGAGAGAGAGTTTCTGCAACAACACAGGCCTATGAACCGTCATTTCTAGTCACACAAAGGCTCCTTGATCAGAACATTCATCTTATCAACAAGAAATTCAAGAACATCTTCTCGGCCTTCCTTCAAAAGTAATTGCCTTAACTTTCCAAATGTTGAGCCCGGAGGGCGAATACCCTTCTCAATCATCTCTTCAAGAAAGGCACAAGCCTTGTTGACTTCGCCCTTCTCACATAATCCATTGATAAGCACAGAAAAGGTGTGCATACTCGGAATAAATTGCTTCAAGGCCATGTATTTCCACACTTTCAAAGCCTTTTCCAATTTATCACTCTCACAAAACATCTTTATCATCATCGTGTATGTGTCAGAGTCAGGCTCACAAAGCTTGATCATGTGTCGGAATACCCGATATGCTTCGTCATTCTTTCCAAGGCTGATCAAGCTGTTCAAAATAACATTGCAGGTTCTTGAATTAGGAGTAACACCCTTATCCTCCATTTCTCCCAGAACCTTAAAAGCATCATCAAACCTGTTTGCTTTGCAAAATCCAGTAATCAGAGCATTGTACACCGCAACATCAGGTATAACCCCATTTCTTTGCATCTCAAAAAATGTACTGACAGCATCCTCTAATCGCTTCTCAGTCCCGTAAGTATGAATCAATACGCTATAAATAAATGAAGTCGGTGGACAACCTCCAAACTCCATTTCCCTAAGGACATCAAGAGCTTCTCCCACCCGACCTGCCTTGCAAAGCGAATCAACCATAATGCCATATGTGACAATGTCAGGCTCACATCCTTTTGCAGTCATTTCATCAAACACCTCTCTCATCTTCGGCAAATTCGGGGCCCTCCCCCAACCCTCAAGCAAAATGCTGAAAGTCTTGGCATCAGGCACAAACCGATCGCCCATTCTGTCAAACACCTCCTGAGCCTTTCTCACATTCTTGGATTTGCAAAGTGCACTGAGAAGGCTATTGAAAGCTGCCAAATTTGGAGCAACATCATACTTCTCCATAATGTTAAAGGTGTAGATGGCTTCCTCAACCTTCTGCGCCCTCGCATACTTGCGCATTATGATGCAGAACGTCTCAATGTTGAGGACACCTTGATGACGCATAGCATTGACAAGGTCCCACATGATCTGGTACTGCCTAATCTTCGCTAAGGAGCCGATCATAGTGTGGTAAGCCCTGACAGTATGGGAGAAGTGCCGCTGCTTTCCAGCCCAATCAAAGAAACGATATGCAAGCATACCGGCATTCTCAAATGTCTTTAAGATTTGCTCTGCCAATTCTGGCGACACACGTATCCCACTATCATCAAGCGTCTGCTCAATGCCAACCTTAGGGCAAGCCATCAATATCTTGCATACTCTTCTTGCAGGATCAATTGCTTCCAAGCTCGTGCTTGCAGAACTATACAGCCTCCATAATTTTGAGCAGGAACTGCCCACTCTGAACATGCTGAAGTTTTAATTGCTAAATATTGAATTGCTTTCAAATTCACAAGCTCTTAATATCCATGTCAACAGCTCTTAAGAACATCATACTTCCTGAAAGCCATCATAATTCCTGACAAAGATTACATCTTTAACCACTAAAATTTTCTCTAGATCAGTACTCAAAACATTCAGTGATATCAATCACTACAAACTTGGAAATGAAATTCATCACAATTTCTGACAAAGATTGCATCTTTAACCACTGAAAGTTTCACTAGATCAGTAATCAAAGCATTCAGTGATGTCAATCTAGGTATTCCTTTCCACTAAGCAAGTGAAAACAAAGAGAAAAAACCAATCACTACGATCACCATATCTGATTAAACGCAAAGATACTGAAATTGAGCATCAATCACTAGAAACTTGGAAATGAAATTCAACATAATTCCTGACAAAGATTGCATCTTTAACCACTAAAAGTTTCTCTAGATCAGTAATCAAAGCATTCAATGATGCCAATTTAGGTATTCCTTTCCACTAAGCGAGGGAAAACAAAGAGTAAAAAGCAATCACTAGAATCACCAAATCTGATTCAATGAAAAGAGAATGAAATTGAGCATGAATCATACTAATTGTTGAATATAATGAATGAAGCGTAAATCAAAGAATACCTCATCCTGTTGTTGTTGATGCCTTCTTCGGCGGCTTTGCTACGAGATAGTGATTGAAGACAAGACGGGGTTTTTCTATGGCGTCCCAATTAGGGATTTCCCTCTCTTTTCTTTATATATATATATATATATATATAATAAAATTAATTCAACTAGCTATTTAATTATCTAAATAAACCCTTAAAATCATTATTATAATATAACATGGCTTAATAAAATTTTAAAATATTTATTAAAATAATAACTTTCTTCTGATTTCAAAAGAACATATCATGCATTTTAGCTTTTTTTTTTGTTTAGGTATTTTCAATTTTCATTAACTCAGTATAGGATAAATGAGGCAAGCTACTCGTGAGCTATTTGAGATCGGCTCGATCAATGCTCGAATTCGATTCGATTTTTCACGAGCCGAACCGAGCTTGAGCTTTTCGTTTACGTGCCAAACTCGAGACCAAACATACTCAGCTCGTGAGGCTCACAAGCCTAAACAAGCTTATATATATAATATTAAATTATTTATATATTAATTAAAAAAATATATAATTATATAACTATATTAAATTGCTTACATTATACATATATTATTTTAACTCGGGCTCGAGCTTAAACGAAATAATGTATTATTCTAGCCTGATACTGCTCATTTACAGTCCTGACTCAGTACATAATTAGTTTTTTTTAAAAAAATAAAATAAAATAAATCATAACTTTATTAAAAAAACAATAATTAAAAAAATGACTAAACTGTAATTTTATTAAAAAAAACACAAAAGAGACAATAAACTGTAATTTTATCAAGAAAAAAAAACACAAAAACTAAATAATTTCCTGAGATGATTAATACAACATAAATTTTAAGCACTTTGAATTATTGGGTTTATTTCCAAAGAGGAAATAATCCCCACAAAAATAAGCGTATGCTGCTTTAAATGTGACGAGCACACGGTATTCTTTAGTAAAAGGCGAAAGAATAGTTCGCTTTGTGCTCACCACGCAGCTCCGTGAGTTTGATTGGCACACTAGACCAGTTTATATAGGCCACTGAACTTTCCCTTCAGCTCCACTGGCCGATGTGGGACTAAAATGAGGAGCATTGAAACACGTCTCCTACTTGAAATTATAGGTTCTTATCTTTACTGATGAGAGATTCTATTTTTAAAAAATTATATATAGATAGATAGTTTTTGATATTTTACTAATTTGAGATTTTATTAAAAAAATAAAATATGAATTTCTATTAAGGAATTCAGTGAACAGATTCAAGCTAATAAGTATGATGAAGTCATCCAAATTGTGAAATTATGGGTATAAATTGAGTCATCACTGCAAATTTAATGCAAAGCTTACCAAGAAAAAAAAAAAGAAAAAAAAAAGAAAAAAAAAAGCGGCTTCAGAATTGTCTTTACACAGATGCTTACAAACCTTTCCAAAGACATTTGAGGAAAAATAATAATAACAATTTATTGCAGTTTGATGAACCTGAAGAAAATAACAACCAGCATTTGCCATTCCAGGTTGAAATGAATAGTATTTATTTGGCCTTAGAGTACAAATAAAACCTGCAATTCATTGTTTGTAAACCTATCACGAGCTATTTCGATGTTCTTTCCGCTTTTCATTCTCATGTTTAATTGAGTCTGTGGTATAAGGGATTTACGGGGGGATCGATGGTGTGTTGTTTGCAACCTTTAGGTCCGAAATGCTGCGAGCTGCGCCTGACAATTTTCCGACAGAGTGCACAGTAATGTATTTGGCAAGCCCAGCAGAAGATGTGATTGTTGTTCCCAGTCTGATTGATTTTTACAACAGCAAAAAACATTTGTGAGTCGTTTTAAACTGAACATGTTATTCACTAAATTTGTTCAAACTGGTTGAATCTAGAACTTTAAACAAACTTTTCATTAGAAAAATGGAAACTATGAGCTTTTCTGAACAAATACAAGTTTATAATAGCCAAACTATGAAGTGTGTTCAGGGAATGTTCACAATTTATCCATGATTATAAAGCTAACGCAGATTAGGTAATGACTCCTATGCATGTCCACTGAATGTTCAGATTCAAGCACAGCAATTGCAATAGGCAGTCACTAACAAAGTTCTTGAAATGCACCATCATGCGTATGCATTCTCTCCTAAATTCATATACATTACCAACGGAACGAGTATGAAGAACTCACCTTGGCATTAGCTTGACGACAGTTTGGACATGTATAAATACGTTTAAAATAGAGTTCAGCTTGTATCTGTCCTACAACCTGTCTTGGATTCATTTGCATCTCCCAATTCTGAACCTCTTCATCAGAAAATAGCTTGCATCCTTGCCTTTCAATAGTATAGATTTTTTAAGTGTAAATAGAAGCACTACCAATTACCAAGTGCCAAAAGTATACTGTAAAATCTAAACAAATGGCTTTTAAAGAAGTGGAACCTCACCTAAAATGCTCATATCCATCAATTGCTTTGCTGCACAGATAGCAGAAATATTGCCCACAGTTCTGGCAAACCATCTTGTTGCAGCCCTCCGTTTTTGAGATTGCTATCTTGCAAGTTGGACACTGCTTAGCATCATGAAGTGCTTCCTTGACACTAAGAATCTCATTGATGATCTCAAACTCTTTATGTTTTTGGTTTTTCTTGAGCTGAGATGAGTTCTGGCGTTCCTGGAGTTGAGCACAACCAGGTCAACACTTAATACATTTGACCATCCAATTTCTTTGTGTGCACATAGCATTTACACAGGCAGATGCAGTGCAAAATATATTCCTTTAAACTGGATAATATTTGCACATGTATGGAATAGCTTTAACCAGACAAAAAACCTCTAAGAATCACATTAACATTTCCTGTTTTCTTAGTAAAAAAAGGTATGCATTTATTATTTTAAAGGTAGAGAAAGATAATAATAACACATGCATGGTCTTTAATAGAGGACTAGAAGTCGGTCAAAATTTTTAATAGAACATGAAAGAGATCTACCTGTAAAATAAGAAGCTTTGCTTCTGAGGTCACACACTGCACACCTAGGTGACGACGTTCTCTACAAAGAGAACAAAAGCTATAATAGCACTTTGAACACTGTGCATGATTATCCTCATCTTCCAAGCAAGCCGTTTCACATCTTGGACAGTAAACTACATCAGACATAGAGTCTAATGTCCTTTCCAGCAATAAGGATTCCCAGCGTTCAAAGGATTCCTCATCAAGTAAACATTTTAGTAAACTAGGAGGGACAAGACCACCACATTTTACATCAGGGCAAAGTAATTTCATAACAGTGCCCTCCTTCACATGCATATTGGAATATGTTTCCATGCACTTCCAGCAAAAAAAATGCTTGCAAGGAAGTTTGACAAAGCCTCTACCTGAAAGATACAGAAACGTTGTATGCATGTATATTAGTAATTCATGTATTTAAAAAAAAAAAATTTGGAGCATTGAAGACCATGAAAGTTAACATTAAGTTGTTTCCAAATGAAGTAGTGCATCATTTACTCTCCTGCCTAAAAGAAAATTTTAACAGCAAAGCTGGAGATCAGAAATGCATAGAATATAAAGTCTGCAAAGTGGTAAAGGAGAGCTAAATGGAAAGCAGTCTCTGAAAAGGAGAACATATTCCCATAGGCAGAGCAATGAGGTGGCAATCATCAGTATAAACATGTTTAAGAGCTAAGATTTTCAGATTGGTGTTCACAAAACTTTTATGAAATGATATTCATGATGATATTTGCAAGTTTAAAAAAAAAAAAGAGCATAACTAAGACAGTTTTCTTATCAGGAAAATCTATTAAAATTAAAACGGCAAAGAAGGGTCTGGCACCTGCATACTGGCTGAGACAAATATCACATTGCTGTAGATTTTTAAGAAAGGCATCATGGCATTTCTCATCATTGTAACTAATCAATGCAGGAATGACAATTTCCGGTGAGACACTTTCTGAAATAGCACGCAAATCTCCATTATCCAGCTCTTCACTTGGAGAGAGCGTTATTTCATTAACAAATCCAAGGTAAGAAAGTGCAGAACCATGCAGCCATTCTATCCATTGATAAATGATTTCCTGCCCAGGTTGTTCCATCCAAATAGAATCCAACATGCTGCAAAGAGTAGCTATCTTGTGGGAATCTAACCACCGAGCACTAATTGTAAAATAAGGTTGATGATGGCTCGGATATGATTGTGGTAACAAACATGTCACAACAATCGGGGGCAGATGTTTAACTTTGAATGCATAGGTAAACTCATCAGGATCATCAGAATTTGGACTCTGTGCGTAAGCTTTTTGCTTGTCATTAGGCAGCTTTGTGGCCACAGAAATGTCATCCGGCAATTCATTACGTACAAGGATCTGCATAAAAGTTATCCTTATTATTTCGTAACTCCAAAATCAAGATACAGAACTTTAAACTAGCTTATAGCAAAACCTTGAGCAATCGTAAACCATCTTGTCTGTCCATTAAGAAGACATCTTCCCCATATATTGCCTCCAATGCCAGTACCTGGAAATCAGTTTAGAGATGAGGCAAAACTTTTATAGGTTCATAACTTAAATGCTACATAAAATCATTTTTAGCATTTCAAGGTACAATAAATGGTAAACAGACAATATGAAGGTTGTAACTTAGTATGATGGGCAAACCGACAAACACAGGGAACTAGAAACAAGAAACAAGAAACAAGTAGTTGGACAAGGCTGATGCCAATATCAGGTTCAACAGATTTAGCGAAAGAAAAAAAAAGCATCAAAAAAGGTCAGGGAGTGTGCCTAGCAACAATTACAACCGAATTAGTTTGCACAACAAACATATTATCATCCATCACTAACTCCAAATTACTTTGCAATGTGTCATCTATAAGCAAGCAGAATTCAATAAAATCACAACCAATTGAAGTGTCTAAGTCAGAACTATCTCAGTGAATGCAATTATAATGCTCTCAATCCTCTTTTTTTGGTTTTCAGTTAAACAAAGGGATATCTTTTGTCATTCCTAACAAGAATTGCATCAATAATCACCAAAAGTTTTTGAAAAATCACACATCCACAACAATTTCCATTCATCTTGATTCTCGTATGGTCTAAATTCTACTCAAACTACAACCTAAAGCATCTCAACTATTAATTCAACCTAAAGACATCAAATTGAGGGTTGATTATAATAAATTACAAGAAAACAATCCTCTTGAGCATAAAAATCCCAAACAAAAACCCGAATCAAGAATACCTCATCCTCTTGCAGTTGATCATTGGTCCGAATCTGTTCTTCAGATAAGCAAAAGTCTTCTTCCCTGATCTTGAGCCGCTCCAGCCTGCTCAAAGCCTCATTAATGGCGTCCTTAGATGAATCCGATGCCTCATTCGTCTGCGAACCAGCTCCTTCGATCAAACCAGAGTCACTGCCATCGCCGATCACCTCGTTCTCCGATCTTTGCCGTTCTCCGATCGAGAAAGACATTGGATTTAGGGTTTGTTTGACGATTGATTTGATTCGCGGGAGAGGATTCCAAATGAAGCAGTTCTAACACACTTCATCATGTATTACTCTATTAATAAAAATCAGTTAAAATTAGTTAAAATTTTTAAATTTATAAAAATTTATAACAATTTTTTAAAAAAAATATTTTTATTAAAAATTAATCATTATTTTATCAGTTTGTTTCTCTACTTTAATTATATCTTTTATTTTTTTTTAAAATATAATAATTTAGGCTATGTTTGGTTATCCATTTTTTCCATAAAAAATTTTTCTATTAAGATTTTCCAATCAAATGGGTTGTTTGATTGCAAAAATTTTTCATGAAAATCTTTTCCGTAAATCTGGTCGCGCAAATTTGTGGAAAAATTTTCTTCTTCCAACCCGAAGAAAATTTTTCCATAGAAAACTGGGGAGGCTATTTGAAAAAAATAAATTGAGGGCCAATTTGAAATTTTTTTTATAAAATATCTCTATCTCTATCTCTTTTGGTTTTATTTTTAAATTTTTAAAAATATCTATATCTCTTTAGGATTTTTTTTTTTTATTTAAAAAAAATCCTTTTGAAACAATAAACATATTTGCAAAGATAATTTTAAATTTTGTGGTTGACTATTTCAATTTTTTGAGGAATATATATGAGTTATGTTGTTTGAATGATTTAGTATTATAATTTTTTAAAGTTGGTAATGCAGAAATAAATTTTTTTTTTTTTGAATGATCACAAAATAAAAAAAAATTGTTGATTAGGATTAATAGCATTTTAGGTAGCCAAAAATACAATTTTCTTGGAGAATATAAAAAATTTTAATTTTTTCCTGGGAAAATTGATGCAATTAAAACAACAAATGAGTTTTTTTTTCCATGGAAAATGTTACATTTTCCATTGAAAATAAGAGCAATCAAACAACAAAATAAGAATTTTCATAATTTTTTTTTTCTAACCAAAAAATAATACCAATTAAATAACTATTTTTTTTTTGTTTTCCATGAAAAATGTTTCCATGGAAAAAATATTCTGTAGAAAAATTTCCTTTTTCACCCATTTATTATGTTGTAATCAAACATGGCCTTATATTTTTCATAAATATTCCTTTTTTTATTATTATTCCTTTCAATTTTTTTTTATTCTTTTTCTCACAAGTGATATTTTACATTTTTTATAAATATTTCCTCTTTTGCTATTTATTAAAAAAATATAAAAAATATAATAGATACTAATAATAATTTGGAAAAAAAATTAATACTTAGCAGATATTTTAAGTAGATATATAAAAGAGGAGAATATGTAAATAGAATGGGAAAGAATACTTATCAAACTTTCATTTAATTAAGTCAATATTATAGCTACTTAATAGCTATTCTCTAGACAATGTTGGGGTTTGGCTACTTTTCTTCAATTTTAATTGAAATTATTTTTGTTAATGTTAATATTTAATATCATTTAGTAAAATATATCTCTTTACAATAAAAAAAATGGATGGGATTTTTTTACATGATTTAGTTTTAATAAATATGTAAACAAAGCCACTTCCAGTTTTAATAAATGTATAAAAGTGTACTTATAAATAATTATTATTAGTTAACAAAAAATAATTAAATAACACATTAATAAAATCAAAATACAGTTAACTCAAATAAAAATTTTCCTATCTAAATCATTAAAAAAAAATTAAATTTTAACTTTTACTTGTTAATCAATTATGTGTTTGAAAATCAAGTTCACTTAGAAATCAAAAGATGTAACCGGCTACCGACGGCGACCTGTGTCTTGTGCAATGTGGCGACTGAGACGGTGGATCATCTCTTCTTGCGGTGCTCGTTGGCAAAGCAGGTGTGGAGGTACTTCAGTCGTATGCTCGGTCTCTCGGATCTGCCTGAGTACCTGCATCTAGCTTGGGGGGTTTGGAGATTATCTGTCAGACCGGTTTGTAGAGAGTTAGGGGGTCTTAGTGGTGAAAACGATTGTGTGGAATCTTTGGCTGGCTAGGAACGACTGCATGTTTAATGATATTCTAATGTCTGTTCATGCTCTAATTGTGAAGATTGATTTAATATTATTATCCTGGTTTTTTACAGTTAATGAAAGATCGAGAGCAAAGATGGAGGAGCATTCTACTACCATCAGACGTAGCCTGGAGTTTATGAGCTCGACGGGGGAGGAGCAGGTTGTAGCATCCATTCCGGATGCAGGGCTCTCTTCGTACACTGACTAGTCAGCTGAGTTCCTAGGGGAGGGTTGAGGCGGTTATTTCACCTCATTTTGTGTTCTTTTTACTCGTTGGTTTGTAACTGTTTTGTTCCACTTCTTGTGGTTGGGATTTGTACATTGTTTTTGTTTTAATTGTAGTGGTTTATCCACCTTTTTTTTTAAAAAAAAAAAAAAAATCAAGTTCACTTGGAATTATCATACAATAAAAAAAGTTCAGTAACTTTTAATAGTGAAGTTGATATACTGGACAAATAAACGATAAATACCCCAATTTAAAAGAAATCGGGGGACATGAACAGGTGTGAAATAAACTCAACAACTTCATGTAAGTTGATGTGAGTTTTAAGGTTCAATTTCAGGTATTTTCTAAAAGAAGCATTTTAAGGAAGATATTCAGTGTCAACATGCTAAGAATTCGTTGGGTCTCTTTGATAATTCGGCATATGTACGTATTAAAGAAATAATAAATTTAATTTAAATATTTATATTTTGAGTTATTATATATATAAGTCTATAACCCATCTAGATTTACGTTGGTAAATATGAACAAACATAAATATCTTAAAATCAAACAACCTTTTATTTTTGTAGTTTTCTTTAAGGGGACATTATGCACCTCAGACCATCATTTCAGTAATTTCTTTTCCAATGATTGGTCCCAGATTGAAACAATGCGCCAACTAACAGCCTGCCTTTGTGTAAAACTCACGCCTTAATGCCTCGTGATTCGCACCATCTCCCATCCCCGATTACAATCTAACACGCATCTCAAAGCGCATGTCTTGTTCCGCACGAACAACTTAACTCACGAACACTCCCTCCATAATGACCAACCAAAATCCTCGCTTATCTGAACGCCTGTTCGTACCACGATTGCGAGACTTCAAGTTCCGCGGGTGCATCGTACCGGAGACGGAAATGGGCCCACTTGGTTTTGGGCCCAAACACGACGAGTTTGATTGGTTGGTTCGAGTTCCAAAGTCTGGTTCATTATACGGGTTAACTCGTGTCGTGTCTCGATCTGCTCACTATCCGGTGAGCTTACCATTTTTCGTCTTTTTTTCCCACTCTTTTATTTTTTCTCTTAAAAAATAAAACATTTTATTATAAAAATAACATAAAAATCATATAAAAGAAATATAAATAATTTTATTGCAATATTCTTTTGGAATAGATACTTTAAACGTTTTCTAATTACAAGCACGTGCATATATGTAAATAAGCCGCATCTTCTATAAATATTCATGGAATTCAATTCTACAAATGTTTATGTTTTTACTGTTGAATTTTCATATGATCATTCCATCTTAATAGTGCACAATAATTATACTATTAACATGTTATGAGCAATATAAAAGTGAGATGCATAGTATTTCATTTGGCGACAAGAGACAGAAACTAAAACCAGGAGCTGAGACAGTGAGGAGGTCTATCTATTTCACTAGCTCACTCCCAGGTGACGAGTGCGATCAAGAGACCCACGATCTAAACCAGACTGCATACTAGTTTTTTTATGCTCCTCTTGCTCTTTTGTCTCTGTACGGAGTCCTCTTAGCCTAGATATTTTGTTTGTTTTTTCCTTACACTCTGGTTATGTTTTTTCTTACTCATGTTTGTTTATAGTTTTCATCTTTAGTGGATTATTGTACTTTAATTTTTATTATTTTTATTTTTATCTACTTGCGACAATAATATTTATAATTTATTCACTTAAAAAAAATACATATTATTAACAACAGTGAAAAATGTGATATGCAGTATGAGTACTTTTATTAAGGGATATATATATGCGGCCAACATATAGGGTATATATATATACTAATAAAAAAGTACATATATTTATAATCTTGAACATAATAATGAATTATTCTTCCATTAATAAATAAAGTGAGTATGCAGTAAAAAGTTGCATGGTTTCACTTACCGGGATGGTGACCGTATCCCATCACCCTCCACCTTCACTTTGAAAAGCGTCCACTGCCTGGGAATCAACTGCTTTTGTCTGTCTTCAGAGCATGAGAAAGAGAGAGAAAGATCACCTTCAGCTTCTCTCCTTCTGTGTCTGGCCATTGATGGTGTTCTTTCATACTCTTCACTGAAAAAGGTGCCTCCTTTACACCCATGATGAATCAAACTGCTTCCTTTTTATTATCTTCTCCTTCTTCTTCTTCTGTGTTAGTTTTAACTGCTGGTTTGCGTTCTTGTTCTTCTTGTAAGCATCCAGGTTGCATGGTTTGTGTTTATTTCTGAGCATGTGATTGTTTCTTTTGTTGTTGGGAATGCAAGGTGGCATCTTGCTGGTTAATGATTTTGTTTTGAGGGATTTGAGTGATGTGGGGTTGTTTCTAGCATGAATTTGATGTTTTTCAAAGATCTGAAAACCAAATATGGACGTTTATGTGTTCATTTTGCTTTGATGTTTCTGAAAACCAAATTGACACTTGAGAGTTTCTTTGTTTGGTTGTTTGTAGGAATGCTGTAACTTAACAGTGTCTCATAGCTTTTATGTTCTGTCATGGAAATTCACATTTAGTACTATCATTTTTTTTTTTGTAGTTTGGATTGATTGCTTGTTCAATTGCATAGAAGAAAAAGATGGTTTCAAGGTCATATTCTAACCTTTTGGACCTCATCTCTGGTGAATCCCCATCGTTTGGGCGTGCCGGAAAGCGGTTTCCTAGAGTAATGACAGTGGCTGGAATCATGTCTGATCTTGGTGAGGAGAATTCAAGCAGTGTTGGATCAGATGCCCCTTCTTCCATGTCTCAAGATCGAATAATCATTGTTGGGAATCAGCTTCCTGTTCGGGCACACCGAAGACCCGACAATGATGGATGGATCTTCACTTGGGATGAGGATTCATTGCTGCTTCAGCTCAAGGATGGTCTCGGAGATGATGTTGAAGTAATTTACATTGGTTGCTTAAGAGAAGATATCGAACCAAGAGAACAGGATGATGTTTCTTCAACTCTTCTCGAGACATTCAAGTGTGTTCCTACATTCCTTCCACCTGATCTCTTCAGTAAATTCTATCATGGTTTTTGCAAGCAACAATTGTGGCCTTTGTTTCACTACATGCTTCCGCTTTCCCCTGATCTCGGTGGCCGTTTTGATCGGTCTCTTTGGCAAGCTTATCTTTCAGTTAACAAGATATTCGCCGACAAAGTGATGGAAGTCATTAACCCCGATGAGGATTACGTATGGGTACATGATTATCATCTCATGGTGTTACCAACCTTCTTGAGGAAGAGGTTCAACAGGGTGAAGCTCGGCTTCTTCCTTCATAGTCCTTTTCCTTCTTCAGAGATTTATCGGACATTGCCTGTCAGAGATGAGCTTCTTAGGGCCCTTCTCAACGCTGATCTTATCGGCTTCCATACTTTTGATTACGCAAGGCATTTCCTTTCATGCTGTAGTAGAATGCTTGGCCTTGCATATAAGTCGAAGAGGGGTTATATTGGTCTTGAATACTATGGTCGGACAGTTAATATCAAAATTCTTCCAGTCGGAATTCATTTGGGGCAGCTTCAGTCAGTGATGAATCTTTCGGAGACAGAAGCGAAAGTTGCTGAGCTGAGAGATCAGTTTAAGGGTCGAACGGTGTTGCTCGGAGTCGACGACATGGATATATTCAAGGGCATCAGTTTGAAGCTATTAGCAATGGAACAGTTGCTGGTTCAGCATCCTGATTGGGTGGGGAAGCTTGTTTTGGTGCAAATTGCGAACCCGGCCAGAGGCCGAGGAAAAGATGTGCAAGAGGTGCAGTCAGAGACATACTCTGCTGCGAAACGAATAAACGATACATTTGGAAGGGCTGATTATGAGCCGGTGGTTCTCATCGATGCTCCACTTCAGTTCTATGAGAGAATTGCTTATTATGTGATTGCTGAATGCTGCCTTGTCACTGCAGTGAGAGACGGAATGAATCTAATACCTTATGAGTATATTATTTGCCGCCAAGGCAATGATAAGCTGAATGAGACCTTGCAACTCGACCCTTCGGTTCCAAAGAAGAGCATGTTGGTTGTCTCTGAGTTTATAGGTTGCTCTCCATCGCTTAGCGGCGCCATCCGTGTCAATCCGTGGAATGTCGAAGCCGTGGCTGAAGCAATTGATGGAGCTCTAGCGATGCGGGAGTCTGAAAAACAATTACGGCATGAGAAGCATTTCCGGTATGTTAGTACACATGATGTTGCATTTTGGGCAAACAGCTTTTTGCAGGACTTGGAAAGAACTTGCAAGGATCACGGAAGAAGGAGGTGTTGGGGCATTGGTTTCGGCCTCAGTTTCAGAGTTATTGCACTTGATCCTAATTTCCGGAAACTATCAGTTGATCACATAGTCTCTGCATACAAGAGAACCAAGAATCGCGCCATTCTCTTGGATTATGATGGAACTATGATGCCCCAAACATCAATCAACAAAACACCTAATCCTGAGTCTACAGATATTTTGAATAGTTTGTGCCAGGACCCTAAAAACGTCGCATTTCTTGTAAGTGGCAAGGGAAAAGATACTCTTAGCAAGTGGTTTTCCGCTTGTCCTAAGCTGGTGATCGCAGCAGAGCATGGCTATTTCCTAAGGTAATTGCTTTAAAAAGTGTCTTTAATCCGCATCACTTTACTTGTGTTGATTTATCGACATCCTGTTCAGGCAAAAAGACGATGTGGAGTGGGAAACATGCGTTCCTATCGCGGACTTTGATTGGAAACAAATTGCTGAGCCTGTGATGAAGCTTTACACTGAAACCACAGATGGTTCAGTTATTGAACATAAAGAAAGTGGACTTGTTTGGCATTATCAGTACGCCGATCCTGATTTCGGGGCATGCCAAGCTAAAGAGCTTCTTGATCATCTCGAAAGTGTTCTGTCAAATGAGCCAGTGTCTGTGAAGAGTGGCCAACACATGGTCGAAGTCAAGCCACAGGCAAGTTTAAATCTCCGGCATTTGATCATTACTATGATTCATATACTCCGCCGAGTTTCTTTAATTGAATATGATATATGCAGGGAGTTACTAAAGGATTGGTAGCCGAACGACTTCTATCCACAATGAAAGAAAAACAAACACTTCCTGATTTTGTTCTCTGTATCGGCGATGATCGGTCTGATGAAGATATGTTCGAGGTGATCACTGATGCAATCACAGGTCCTTCGCTGTCTCCGGTTGCAGAAGTGTTCTTGTGCACCGTCGGGCGAAAACCAAGTAAAGCCAAGTACTATTTAGAAGACACAACCGAAATCGTTCGAATGCTGCAAGGCCTTGCTACAACCTCGGATCAAATGGCAAGATCAACTGCATTGCAGCAAAATCCATTGTGAACCGGGTTCGAGCTTCGAATAAATTTTGCTCCGATGTATATAATAACCATGTTTGTGATGTTTCAAGAATTCAGTTTATGTTTGCAGTCTTGACTAATCATGCTCTATGATCAAATGTATCTCTTTGTAATAAAATGGAGAATTTGTCAATGTTAATGTATTGAGAATTTGGTTCCTTTTTTTTTTTTCAATTATTAAAAAAAAATTTCTTTTCTGTTTCTTAATGTTCATGCTATTGACCATTGTTTCTGTGAATCCAAGACCGGTTCTTGATCTCTTATTTTAGTGGTAATTACCATTTAATTTGCACATTAATTACTATTTAAACATTGAATTCAGAATCAAAATTTCATTTTTTTTTTCCTTGAATTTGAGAAATTCTTGTGGTTATCTGGAAATTTGGTGGTGGAAATATTTTCAAGAAATTCATGAAAGTGATGTTATTTCTTCAAGTGTTATTATAATATAAAACCGTGCTCCATCATCACCACCAACCAGTTTATCCGAATTTTTTCATTTTAAAAAATAATTTTAATTATAGTTTTATTTTTTTAAATCGTTTTTAATAATTTTTAAATAGTTTTATATCATAATTTGCGAATAATAATCATATTAAGACAAGTTTTAAGACTAGCGTTTAATAGTAATTGGTTAAAGTGTTCTTGCGGAGCAGCGTAACGCAGTATTTTTCATGTTTGACCCCGTAAAATGATATAATTTGCAAAGGAAGCTGCGAAAACGCGCTGGAAGGAAAGCATCGCGGGATCCGATCTCGTAGCGAGTCCTCTGAGATCGCTGGAACAAAGGTCTGTTCTTGTTTGAAGGATTTCTGGTACCGCGGTTATCTGATCTCTTTTCTTTGAATTTCTTTTTTGGAGCTTTTTAGTGCTCAAATTCATTCAATTTGATCTCTTTTTTGAGTTAATTTTTGTTAATTTTTGGTGATTTGTGTTGATTATGGATTTGCTTTGAAGTATTGTTGAGAATGTTGCGAAAAGACTATGACTTGAGTTCGTTTGCGTAGTTATGGTGTTAGGTGGATGCAATTGATGGTTGGATTGAGAGATAAAAGATCTGGTCTTGATGTTTGGCTTTATTTGATTTTAGTTTTCAAGCATTTGTTCCGTTCTTTGTAAAATTTTCAAGAAATTTGCGAATTTTGATGCTGGGTGTGTGGTTCTATGAAGATTTTGGCATAAGAATATCAATAAATTAGTTTCAAGGTTTTTCTGGAAGAGTTGGATCATGGGTTGTTGTCAAGAATCTGAAGAAATAGCCTCTGAATTGTTTTCGTATATTATTTATATTTGATTTGTTGAAGATCAATTGTAGGAATTCAAGGTTTTGCTAATGTTGCCATTCTTCATCCCATATTGATTTGCTTGTCAAAAAATTATTTTGATGTGTTTGTTTGTCATAGAATCTGGATTTCAGCAATCAGCTTGTGTTCATTTATAGTTGGAACGCTCAATCCATGTGCAGTAGTGGCACAAAATTTCAAGTCTATACCCAACTTGTGCATGAAGGGCAGGACATTTTTCCATGATGTTTGAGTCTTGATACTTTCAAGTTTTGATTGTGTGACCTTATTCAGAATTTAGAGTATGCCAACTAAATGATTGTAATTGCTTAGGTTCTCTGCATGCTTGCGTTTACATTCAGTTGCTGTTAGAGAACAAACCATGGAAGATAGAGGCCCAGCCTTAGCTGATTACTTTCCCAAATTTCTTCCCCTCTTCTGTTCCCCTGTGACTCCTTTTGTAACCAGCTATGTAGGCCCCAATTTACCATTCTGCCCTTGACTTATCTTATTTCTTCTAGAATAGACCAATAAGTGCTTCTGAAAAGGACTATCAGTTGCTTGAGTAATTTGCATTATCTTTTATTCCGTAGATTTGCAACCAATTTTATTGGCTGACCTTGCTTGGATAGTAACTTGGCTAAAAGAATGTGTGGTTGTCCATACTGTTATTCTATAGTGTATCATTGTGTGAAGTTTTACTGTAGTCTTTGATTTCTACAGGAAATTAACAATGAGTGAAGTTGATGCGAAATCTATGAACAATAAATTGTTTGATGAAGGGGATGTGGCATAAATGGACATGGAGTTGCATATTCTTGTTATTCAAAAATATCTGGCTGCTGGTGATTTATGTTGGAACAACCAATGTTAGACGTGCAGGCTACATATGTCCCATCTGTTATTTATAGGCCCATATTGCCATCCGATCTTGATGTTCTTGAGCAAATACATGCCAAATTGTTTCCAATAAGGTGCGCCTTACCTAACTTGCCTCTGCTATGTTTCAATTGTATTTAGCTTCCTCAAATATTTATTAACTTACAGATGATATAATATATATATATTTAGGTATGAGAGAGAGTTCTTCCTTAATGTTGTCAATGGTCATGGCATTGTCTCATGGGCAGCAGTTGATATTGGTCTGAACAGTCAAAGCGATGAACTTATTGGGTTTGTTACTACACGAGTGATAGCCGCTCATGATAGTGAGGTTAGCATGACTCTACAATGCTTTTGATTTTTAAAATTTTCATAATTGATAAATCATTTTTGTACTGGTTACGCAGATTGAAGACTTACTTACATCTGATGCTTCAAGAAAAGATGCAACTCTTGTATATATACTGACACTTGGTGTTGTAGAGCGTTATCGGAATCATGGGATTGGTTGTTATCCTCTTTGTGATTCTTCTTTATTTTGTGATTTTAGTTTTCTAGTAGAAAAGAACGTGTTGATTTTGTTTTATTGTTTCCAGCTGGTTCTCTTGTTCGGGAAGTCACAAAATATGCTTCGAGCATGACAAACTGCCGAGCAGTTTACTTGCATGTTATTGCTTATAATCAGCCTGCGATCAATTTCTATCAAAAGATGCAATTCAAGCTCATAAGGAAATTGCACAAGTTTTACTACATCAAGGGCCGACACTACGATGCATATTTATTCGTGTATTATGTAAATGGTGGCCGATCTCCCTGCTCTCCACTGTAAGTAATCACTTCTTTTTTTTATTTCAAAACAACAGTTACTGACAATTGCCAACTTTGAAAGGTGCCAATGCAGATTTAGCTTAACTTGCCCCTGTGAATTCAGTATTTCTCATTGGTTCTTGCTGTGCTTCATCTCATTCTGGTGATTTTATAAGCTATATAGGATTCAGAATTATGCTTGTTCATAATCAACATTCACCAATTACCTGTCCTAGTGTTCTCTCTTGAGTTCTATTGGTTTAATGTAGGATTCCCAAATTCAGCACTTGTCCACAGGAAGAGAACACGAGATGATCAAAAACTTACTTTGGGATTTTCACCGACTATTTCTCAAATACTTCTTCTAGTACGTTAGGAATAACCAAAAATTAGTATGAATGTTGTTCTAATGAAAATCTAGACTTGAGTGTAGACCATAAGAGGTGTTGTATCTTTTTCTGCAAGTTAGAAGTGTACTTTTGGCTCTTAAACTATACCTATATACTCATTCTAGTTGCTCAACCCAAAACATGTTAATTTTTGTCATTGAATTAAGAAGATGACTAGGAAGAAAAGTGAACAATTTTGTTCTTTATTCAAAAACAATTTTTTTAATCTTTAGACCAAGGATTCAAAACCAAAAAAAAAACATCTAGGGTATTGTTCTTACCAGAAATGCATTTACACTTGTTTTTCTTAATTTTCATCCATATTTGAAATGCGCCAAATCCAGCACAATCTTGTCTCGATAGTTAACACGGCTAAAACTTGTGATATTCTAAGCTTTAATCTATTGCTTTTGCTGCAATTTACTACTTTCTGCCTATTCCGATGATTCTTTTGACAGGCTTCAGTGGTATGCACATCCTTTTCCTTATGCAGAGACGTCCTGTCAACGGCTGCGACGTACATTAAGGGCCTGCTTAAGCTTCTTGCTACAAAGCTATGGAAAAAAGCCGAAAAGAAGAGCCCTAGGTGGTCAAAGTGTAAAGAAAGCAGCACCCTTTTACTCACTCAGAATAAGAGAATCATTGGTTCGGACAACACAATATGCCAATGCGTGTGATAAAGCCGCCATTTCAAAATAAAAATCGACTACCTCAGTATAAGTATCATAGTGTATATGTTCATCGGTCATTGTACCGTTTGTATCATCAATTTTCATCAGTTTTGTGGTTCAAATCATACCAATTGTGGTCACAGGGAAAATCATGTTAGTTGACTTTTTAAAGACCTCTTGTTTCCAATTCTGATTTCTGCAATCTCAATGATTTCATGAAAAAGATGTTGTTTCTTCTTTTGCATATATATCTTTTGTGTGTGTGTTTAGTAGGTAGACATATTGGTAGTTTAAGCATTGAATTGAAATTAATCAAGATAACATGCAATGCAGTACTACATTTAGTCTTGATGTGATTAATGAAGCTCTAACTTTCAACCATAACCAAACACAGGAAATTTATTTTTGCCAACTGCAATCAGTACTTAAATCATTATCTCTAACTTTTACACTCATCTTCCTGGCAATGTGGCATTAAATTCTGTCTAGAATTTCAACACTACACTTCACTGGGTAATGCAAACAGTGTGTAAGTACTAATATATCCCTGTTGTTTTAAAAAAATAATAGTTGCTTATATTTTCTGTAAATTATCATTATATACTTCTATGTCTATTGAACACCAAGTCAATTAAAATTTTATTTGGTTGGAAAAAAAAAACCGTATCTCTTGCTACTCATTTTGATTCTTATCAAGATTAATCATATTTTTCTATTTTAGTCATTTGAAACCAAAGACTAGAAGAGGATGAAACAAAGAAATCTCGTGATTGTTATCAAACAAAGTATTAACTGGATTTCTCTCATTTTTTGCAACAACCGTTTTTTTTAATCAAATTCAGTCTCCCATTTTTTTCTGCTCTCTACAAAACAGCTAATTTGCTTCTTTCTTGGATTTCTGCAGACGCGGAGGCCCACCAGCAGGAACCCTCAGATGTTGTTCAGAGGATTAAAAGATCCCTTAATTTCCTAAGCTCTAGATCAACCGATCCCGCTGGGGATTCCGTGCATACCTCTAGTCAGGAGTAATCCGCTCTCGTTGTTCTTACGGGCAGCCTCGTGTCTCCCGATGGTTGACTTTCAGCGAGACGGCTATATCGCTTTCTCCTCGTCTTTTTCTGCTTTTTTTCTTTTTCTTCGCTCGATTTGTTTTCCTCATTCCCTGGTGAGAAAAAGCGATCTTTTTATTTTATCTTATGTCCCCAGTACTTTTAATTTTCTTTTGTACTTGTTGTTCACTGTTACTTTCTATCTTTTTTTAATAAATATGTGATTTATCCACTTTATTCAAAAAACAAAGTATTAACTTCCTATGCGGTTCGACAGTTGGAGGGAGCCCTAGAAAAAATTCAATGAAATCTGATATCCCAAAAACTGATAAAATGACCATGAACAGATGACCCAATTAGCAATTATTTTATGAAGCCTATTTCGCTTTTTTCTTGTTAATTAGATTTTGATGAGTCACTTAATCGAACTATGACTCATCTTCTGTACATTTTCAATCTTTTTCATAATATAGTTACTATTTTAAAAATCTCTTTTTTTTGGAAAAAAAAGTTTATCTGAATATATATTTAGAGAGCAACATTTGAAACAGTAATGTTTCCCTCATGTTGAGTGTGTGTATGTCTGACATCTGTTGCAGCAATAATTCTTTCTCTAAATTTTCAGACCTTTCTCACTCATACTCCTGCCTGACATTGTTTGCATTTAATTTTCCCATCTATATCTCAACCATCTTTTTCCTCCCAATTAATGCCCATGTTCCATACTTTGACACCAAAATTGCTCATCCTTAAAATGATATAACACCTTGTCTTTAATTAAAAAGAAAAAAAAAAGTAACAAATTAACACAAATGAAGATTTCATTCAAGTTCTTTGATAAAATATTAGTATCCATCACCATCTCTTCTTTAATGCATTGAATTTAAACCCAATCAACATGATTTTTTAATTAAAAAAAAAACTAAACTAGTATTTAGTCATGCTAACAACTTATAGTATCAGGTGATTACAACAATGTTTGTCTTATTATTATCTTTAAGTAATATATATAAACTATAAAAGTGCAATTCCTAATATACTTTCATAAAAATTATATCATCTGATATACTTTAATAATTGAAAAAATATTTATAAATTCCATATATTTTTCTTCTCTTTCTCTAGAATATTGAAGAGATAAGTGTAAATAATAGTTTATTTTTTTACAAAATATTTAATTAATTTTTTATCATACAGTATATAAAAATATACAAATGATTAGTAGATAATCAAATATCATTTTTGTAGAGATATGCAAACAAAAAATCCTACTATAATTAATATTAATAAATCAACATAAAAAGAAAAGATTTCATTAAAATTTTTGTCTAAATTTTAATCATACAATAAATGAATAAATAAAAAATGATTTATAAATAAATATCACTTTTAAATAGATATACAAACAAGAAATACATAATATAATTAGTGTTAATAAATTATTTTCAAAAATATATTGAATGTATCACTTTCTAAGCTTTGATACCATGTTTACAATTCCCTTGGACAAAAGTGTGGCAACAAAGCCTCAACCTACCAAGTCAACCTATTGATTAAGCATCACTAATGGCACAACAACAAAAGCCACTCCATTCCTTCTCAAACCCCTTCTTTCTCTCTAACTAGTAACTACTAACCTTCACTAAGCTCACTCACACAAAAAAGATGATGATGAGCCAAAATGCCAATGAAGAAGCACCAAACAGTACTACTACCAAAGAAGAAGCAGTGCCTGAAATGGCCACCAACACTACTCAAAAGGTTCCTTTTGCCAAGCTCTTCGCCTTCGCCGACGGTTGGGACTACCTCCTCATGACCATTGGCTCACTCGGAGCTTGTGCTCATGGTGCTTCCGTCCCCGTCTTCTTCATCTTCTTCGGCAAACTCATTAACATCATCGGCATCGCTTATCTTTTCCCAACCACTGTCTCTCACCGTGTCGCAATGGTATCGATACTTTTTCTTTATTGTATCATTCATATCAATTCCCTTCTATATATCATTTTTATCGTCTTCTTTTATATATCTTCCCATGCAGTATTCACTGGACTTTGTTTATCTTGCTACTGTCATATTGTTTTCTTCATGGGCAGGTATGCATGAACTTTTAATAGTAATTTTTGTCATATATATATATATATATATATATATTTTTTTTCCTTCAGTGTTGGCTAATCAATGAATGTTATTATGTTTGTAGAGGTGGCTTGCTGGATGCACACCGGAGAACGACAAGCGGCGAAGATGAGGCTGGCGTATCTCCGGTCGATGCTTGATCAGGACATAGCTTTGTTCGACACTGAAGCGTCTACCGGCGAGGTCATTGCCGCAATCACTGGTGATATCATTGTTGTTCAAGATGCAATATCTGAAAAGGTCTGTGAGTTTTTACAGTAAAAAACTTGCATGGTTCATGGAGATGGTGCTTGTCCTTCTCCTTTGCATTTACTTTGATTTAATCACTTCATCTACTTCTTGAAATATCTGCATATATATATATATATATGTATAATATAATTTAATTAGATTAAAAAATGGATAATTAGGGGGACCGCTTCACATGATTTATAAGGGGTTCACAGCAAGAACTCATCTGCCACATTTATGGGTCTGTCACTTCTTTGTTTTGTTCATGAAATAAACAATTACATCACAATGCAATTTCTTGTTAATTTTATATAAAAAAAAAATTTCTTATCTGAAAAGGTAAAGATCAAAGGCATTAAATGAGAAGATTCTCTAAACTATGAAATATGAAAGATCACAATATTCAAAAGTAGAACATTAATAAGTTCCGTAGATGATTGTGAGATTTCATTTTATCAAGGACTCTGAATTAACTAGCTTTTGCAGTTTGAATTGTGAGATGTATTGATTAAAGTAGGTAAACCACATTCATAAAAAACAAAAAAAAATGTTGATGGATTTATTTAATCTATTCATATTAAGAATTGGAAGAATGTTTTTTACTGTTAGTTCAGTTTGAGTTTGATAAATTTTATATTGCAGGTTGGCAATGTGATGCACTACCTAAGCCGGTTCCTCGCCGGTTTCGCCATCGGTTTTGTTCGTGTATGGCAAATAAGCCTTGTAACACTCTCGATCGTCCCTGTCATTGCCATTGCCGGAGGCGTCTATGCTTACACTGCCACCGGCCTCATTGCTAGAGTGCGTAAGTCTTATGTCAGAGCCGGAGAGATTGCCGAAGAGGTAGTTTGCAAATTGCTTCAATTTATGTGAAAAGCTTTTTCAATAAATGATCTCTTGTATTTTTTTAGGTGATTGGGAATGTTCGCACGGTGCAAGCATTTGTCGGAGAAGAGAAGTCGGTGAAAATGTACAAAGATGCATTGCTAAAGACATATGAATACGGGAAAAAAGCCGGGCTTGCAAAGGGACTAGGACTTGGCACGGTGCATTGCGTCCTCTTCTTGTCATGGTCGTTGCTCGTGTGGTTCACTAGTATCATCATTCATAAGGGCATCTCTAATGGTGGAGAATGCTTCACGACCATGCTCAATGTAGTTATAGCCGGCTTGTAAGTTCAATTCAATCTAAAAAGCTTAAACTGATAGAATGAGAAACTCATGCTTATATATTCATATCAACACACGCAGATCATTAGGCCAGGCGGCGCCGAGCATATCTACGTTTGTGAGAGCAAGAGCAGCTGCATATCCGATATTTGAGATGATCGAAAGGAATACGGTGAGCAAGTCGAGTGCAAAGAGTGGGCAGATACTCGAAAATGTCAATGGCCATATTCAGTTCCGCAATGTCAAGTTCAGTTATCCTTCTCGTCCTGATGTTATCATCTTCAATGGCCTCAATCTTGAAATTCCATCAGGAAAGATTGTCGCACTTGTAGGCGGTAGCGGCTCGGGGAAGAGCACCGTCATCTCACTTATTGAAAGGTTCTACGAGCCTCTCTTCGGATCGATACTCTTAGATGGACACAACATTAAGGACCTTGAGCTCAAGTGGTTGAGGCAGCAAGTGGGGTTGGTTAATCAGGAGCCTGCTCTTTTTGCGACGACTATTCGGGAGAACATTCTCTATGGCAAGGATGATGCAACTCTTGATGAAATTACCCGTGCCGCCAAGCTTTCAGAGGCAATAACTTTCATCAATAATCTCCCTGATCGGTATGAGACTCAGGTAAAAATGAATTGAAACTTGACCTTTGATTAGGCAGAGGAATGAAAAATGAACTCTCCTACTAAATATAGAGCTTTACATGTTTCAGGTTGGCGAGCGAGGAGTTCAGTTATCTGGAGGGCAAAAACAACGCATTGCAATAGCAAGAGCAATACTTAAAAACCCGACAATTCTCCTGCTTGATGAGGCGACTAGCGCACTCGATGCAGAATCTGAGAAGAGTGTTCAAGAGGCACTTGACAGAGTCATGGTCGGCCGAACAACCGTCATGATTGCTCATAGATTATCGACAATAAGGAATGCAGACATGATCGCTGTTGTTCAAAGTGGAAAGATAATAGAAACTGGTACACATGAGCAACTAATGTCCAATCCTCGATCATCTTATGCTTCACTTGTTCAGCTTCAAGAGGCAGCTTCCGTTCATCGAGCTGCGCCTTCTGACAGTATCAGCATGAGCAGGCCTTTGAGGTGACTTCAAAACAGAATATGTACTTACATATATGCATAAATTATTGAATAAATATAACTGAAAACTGTTTCTTTGTTGATGACAATTAGCATGAAGTATTCGAGAGAATTATCGAGTAGAGCAGGGAGTTTCGGTGCTAGTTTTCGATCAGATAAAGACTCTGTTAGCAGATACATTGCTGAAACAAGTGAAGAAGTGAAGATGAAGTATGTTTCTTTGAAGAGACTATACTCAATGGTTGGCCCAGATTGGATTTTCGGTCTTTTCGGCACTTTAGGTGCCTTTGTGGCTGGCTCTCAAATGCCATTGTTTGCACTTGGAATAACACAAGCTCTGGTTTCATACTACATGGATTGGGAAACCACACAGAGGGAAATTAAAAAGATAGCAATTCTTTTCTGTGGTGGTGCAGTCGTTGCAGTAATGTTTTACACCATTGAACATCTTAATTTTGGTATCATGGGTGAGAGACTCACACTCAGAGTCAGAGAAAGGATGTTCGCAGCTATATTGAAGAATGAAATCGGATTTTTCGATGATATGAACAACGCAAGTGGAATACTTTCTTCTCGTCTCGAGACCGATGCGACTCTTCTTAAGACCATTGTTGCCGATAGATCAACAATTCTCCTTCAAAATGTAGGAATGATTGCAACCTCATTCATCATCTCATTCATCTTGAATTGGAGACTAACTCTTGTCATGTTGGCTACGTATCCATTGATGGTCAGTGGCCATATCAGTGAGGTATGTATCTATGTATGTATGTGTTATAAATTCATTTGATCAGAGATGAATGTCATGTAATTTGATGTTATTTTTAATCTGTTGTAGAAACTATTCATGCAAGGATATGGAGGGAATCTGAGCAAGACATACTTGAAGGCGAACATGCTAGCGACGGAGGCGGTAAGTAATATAAGAACGGTGGCGGCATTCTGTTCGGAGAAGAAGGTGATTGATTTATATGCGGGCGAGCTCGAGGAGCCATCGAAGCATTCGTTCCGGCGAGGACAAGCGGCTGGGATATTTTACGGTGTATCTCAATTCTTCCTCTTCTCCTCATATGCTTTGGCATTGTGGTATGGATCAGTGTTGATGGCAAAAGAATTGGCAAGTTTCAAAGTCAGTTATGAAGACATTCATGGTGATGATTGTGACTGCATTGGCCATGGGAGAGACCTTGGCAATGGCTCCTGATCTAATTAAAGGGAATCAAATGGCAAGTTCAGTGTTTGAAGTGTTGGATAGGAAGAGTGAGATTGTTAGTGATGATGGTGAGGATGTTGGGAGAATTGAAGGTGTTATTGAGATGAGAGGAGTTGAATTCAGTTATCCTTCAAGGCCTGACATTTTAATCTTCAAGGATTTCAATCTTAAAGTTAAATCAGGCAAATCCATGGCTTTGGTTGGTGCTAGTGGTTCAGGAAAGAGCTCTGTTCTTTCTCTCATTCTCCGATTCTACGATCCAACTACTGGAAAAGTTTTAATTGATGGTAATCTGCATTTGTTCCTCATTCAATCATTTATTCTGATTAAACTGTTATATTTATATATACGTTTATATAGGGAAAGATATCAAGAAGATGAAGTTAAAGTCACTGAGGAAGCATATTGGGTTAGTTCAACAAGAACCGGCATTGTTTGCGACCTCAATATATGAAAACATTCGATACGGTAAGGACGGAGCAACCGAGACGGAGATCATTGAAGCAGCCAAGCTTGCAAATGCTCATTCATTCATTAGTGCATTACCTGAAGGTTTCTCGACTAAAGTGGGGGAGAGAGGAGTTCAACTCTCCGGTGGGCAGAAGCAGCGTGTCGCAATTGCTAGAGCGATCATAAAAAACCCGGCTATCTTGTTGCTTGATGAAGCTACAAGCGCACTCGACGTTGAGTCAGAGCGCATTGTTCAGCAGGCTCTTGATAGAGTTATGAAGAACCGGACTACAGTCATGGTTGCGCATCGATTGTCAACTATTCAAAATGCCGATGTGATTTCGGTGTTGCAAGATGGCAAGATCATTGAACAAGGCAATCATTCAACTTTGGTTGAGAACACAGATGGAGCTTATTTCAAGCTCATCAGTTTGCAGCAGCAGCAACAACAGCAGAGGTAGCAATTTACTGTATAACAATACGACAATTCAGTAAAATGTGCGTATTTAATTACATCTATATATATACATAAGTATGCTTGAATGCAAATAAATTGTAAGTGCGATCGATCTATTGAGTCGTAAGAAACCGATTTGTGTTTGTTGTTAAAATAACAATCATACATCAGATTCTTTCTGCATGATAAACCACAGACTTGACATTGTGAAAATTTGACAAAATTGGATGCTATTACATCAGGTTTAGTTGGTAAAGTGATGTAACAAATTGAATCAACAAGTAATCAGAAAGATAACTCTGTCAGACATTGAAACTTTTTAATTTCTTCTAAAACGAACATGATAAATTTCAGTAGTTGCTTTGCCGGGATCGAATTCGCAAATGAAAAAGGTAAAAGTTAACAATGACTATCATGTTTTACCATCAGAATTAAATTTCATGATAAATTCTACTTGAAACTCAATTAGCAAAGCATAACTTCTTGCATAATTGAAGTCTAAAGTCTTTAAAAGATAGCAAAGTTTGAGAAGTTATCAATAATTTAGTTTTTTGGTAACTTCCTATACATTTAGATCATGATGTAAGCAAATATTTTTTTTTCTGTCAATTGTATGTTTATTGATCGAAACTATCACAGAAATCATCGACAGAAAGTTACTGCAAATACTAAAATCATCTTTGACAACGTTTACTAATATCTGAAAGAAACATCCTGCTATTTCTGTCAACAAGTTCCAGTCTCACATCAAAGCCGCCTCATCAAACTGACAATTCTAAGAACAAATAAATTTTAATATGACTTGATCAATTAATCAATTTTTTTAATCGATTTTTCGATAAATTATTCTTCGTCGACAATCAAACTTGATTGTCTCACATATACTATTTTATTATGGTCATGAAAAATTAATCAATATGAAATGAGGTGGAGGAGATAACCAAAAATTTGCTTGGTCACAAGCACATGGTCTAATTTCATTATAATTAAACACTAAACGAAGTCGAAACAAATGATAAACAATAACATAATAACCTTTATATATATATATATATATATAATTAGTTCCTCATTGAATTATCTGCAACTTGTAGCACCATGAGATCATGAACTTTGACAACAAGGTCCAAATTGATAGGAGAGGTCCCACTAAGTCATATATATGAAACCCTAACCCTAACCCTAAACAAAAAGTAACATGCAGTGATGGAATTAGGAGAGGGTGGTTGCACTATTGCTTGTATCACTAGTAAAAATCTTTGATGCCATGCATGTGGGACCTTATTATCAATTAACAACTCTTAATCTTGATGCTTAAGCAATTTAGCACCATAGACACGCTATTAACAACCCTAACAAGTGTTTAATTAATCTTGTCTTAAATTTCTTTCATGTTTGAATTGAAGTGATCACTAGAAAAAAGAAAAATACTTACAATTATATGTATATACGTAGTTGCATGCATGAAAAGAAAAATACAATCATATGAAGATAATGAAAACATAAAACATATTTGAGACAAGAGTCAAACTCAAACACACTATAAAACTCACTAGAGAGAGTTGAAGTTCTTATGTGCATTTCAAGCTCAAATCAAGAGCAATGGGAAGGTCTCCATGTTGCGATGATTTTGGCATCAAGAAAGGCCCTTGGACGCCGGAGGAAGACAAGAAGCTCGTCGAGTATATTCTAAAGAATGGCCATGATAATTGGAGGCACCTCCCGAAGAATGCCGGCCTAAACCGTTGTGGTAAGAGCTGCAGACTCCGGTGGATTAACTATCTCCGTCCCGATATCAAGCGCGGGAAGTTCACTGAAGATGAAGAACAGCTCATAATTCAACTTCATTCGCTTCTTGGAAACAAGTAATATAAACTTTTCTCTTTATCTTGAAATCAATTACTATATATATATATATATATCTCAATATTGATATATGTATTTATATGTTGTAGGTGGTCTGCAATTGCAAGGAGATTAAAAGGAAGAACTGATAATGAAATCAAGAACTATTGGAACACACATCTGAAAAAGAAGCTCATGCTCAATGGAATTGATCCCATGACTCATCGTCGAAGAAGTGATCTTGACATACTTGCTAGTATTCCTAATTTGATCACTGCTAGTGCTAATATTAATGTCAGCAACTTGAACACACTTAGATATCAACTTCTCCAAAGTTTGGTTCAATTAATGTCTTCTAGTTCTTCTACTCCAAACATTAACTTTCTTGAATTCCTTGGATTCTTCATTCATTCAAAATCATGTCCTCATGCAAGATTTGAGCTTGCCTCAACTTTCCAACCATTATCAAACTTGTGCCAATCCAAACTTTCATCTTCAAACACAAGAAATCGATGCAAGTAATAGTACCTCTTTTGGTGATTGTAGTAATCATGCATTATTCAACTCCTTTGTTACTCCGATGAACAATTCTTCGCCTTCATTAGTACTCCCAACTTCACCGGGGATGTTCACCGGAGATCAAATGAGAGAGCCAATTAACTCAAGTTATATTTCAGCGAAATTCATCGTCAGATGAGCCAAGTCTTGATGATCTAGACATTGATTTTTCTTGGAAAAACATTTTAGAGTAAGAAATTTACTTTGGTTAAATCTTTCAATTTTTTTAAATAGCATCTCATTGATTAATGTTTTTCTTTCTGTCTTCTTCTTTGTTTTCAGCCAAATATCATGGTCTGACAAATGGTAGAGAAAGAAGAGAAGATCAAAGATTACTAATTAAATTTGTACTGTTAGAAAACTTCATTGAATAATGTTTTGATGTAAAGTGATGCATTAAAATCTTTATGGATTGAGTTTTCAGTCATCATGTTCATTGCTATATTATTTTATGTGAATTATGAATTCTTATATCAAAAGTTAGTTGAGACTTTTGATGATCATTATTGTTTAATATATATATATATATATATATAACGAAAAGCTACATTTTGTTACACTTGTGTTTATTAATTAATCACAAAGTCATATAATTAGTTTCTCGTTAGGTATGACTTATTTCTTAATGTTACCTTTTGACTTTGCATGCATGTCTTGGTTTAAGTTTAAGCATATAACTATCTTTGCAAGTAAGAGAGTTAGTTTGTAAATATATATTTAAAATGTAATATTCAATTAATGGTTCTTGTTTAATCTTTCTTATTCCCATAAACAAAGATTAATGGTTTTAAATGAAATCTCTTTATCATCATGTCATTGCTTCCTTGAATGGAAGATCAATCACAAAACAAAGAATCTCTCTCTTATCACAACAATCCAAATATTGTCCAACAAGGGAAATCATATCATGATATGAGTAGGTAAACCATGAAATATAAAAAAAAACAACAAAGTTACCAACTCTTTAAAAGAATATGTTGACTTACACTACTCAATTAATTAAAGTCTATCAAAATGAAACTACTACTACTGTTCTTGTGGTTTCTCTTTTGATTCAAAGAATTATATCAAACTTTGGAAGAAAAAAAATGTGGTGATTGAGAATGCTGTAAAAGGATTAGGTACATGTTTTGTTTTCAAACTTTTTTGAGGTTATTGCGTTTGGGTTTCAATGTGTTAAATTTAGTAATTATCAATCATTTTGAGTTTTAGGCTTTCGGTACTTAAATGTAGTTCATTCACATAAAACTTATATTTGATATATTATGTTTGTGTGAGTGTATTTGATGTTGTAATCATATATAATATGTGTTATTTTCTTTGTATTTTGAATGGTATGCATTTTTTAAGTAATGTTTATTGTTATTTGGTTTTCTAAGTATTTTTAATTAAATATTATTTATTTGTTGTAATAAAATACTACTAAATCACAAAATAAATAACAATGAATAAATACAGAAATACAAAATTAATTATTTGAGGGGTTTTTAAAAACAAAAAGTTTTTTTTTATAAAATAAATAAACCACAAATATTAAAAGACCAAACAAGTGTTTCAAGGGTAAAAAAAAAAATAAAGAGTATTACATAGTATCTATTAAATGTGGACGGTAATAAAAAAAAATTAGAGGCAAAACACAACTGATATAAGGAGCATGAAAAAAAAAATTATATCTCAACAAAGTCGAAGTTTTTTTTTTTAAAAAAAACGGATAAATCACTCAAAATATCATTAAACAAAAAAGTAATAACCAGACAAGGACCACCAATAGCCAGCTCACCAGAGGTGACTCCGACAAAAACAACACAAAGGAACCATAAAAATTAAGAAAAAACCCCCATAACCTAAACAATCAGAGAAACTGAACTACAAAAATCACCACCACAAAAATAAGAATAAAAATAGAGCGAGAGAACAAACAGAGACAATCCTAAAAAGCCTTAGCCGAAGTCCCAGGGGAACAGAAAAAGAAAAATGCTGCTATAGGAGTAGAGATTGAGTTAAAAAAATAAAAATAAAAATAATAATAATAATAATAATGTTTTTTTTATGAGATAATCGTATAATATCCCACTTAAAATTTAAAGAGGGGGAAACATGAAAGTTTCACAAAGCGAGGGACATATAACTAAAACTAAGAACTTTCAGGGGGCTAATAATAAAATTCCTCCATAAAACCCCTGTCCAAATCGAAGCTCTTTCGCTCCAAAAACCCTAGACCAGCACCTTCGTTTCCAAAACCCTAGAGACCTTCACCTTCGTATTCAATGGTGGCGCGGGCTACCCACTCCCTGAAGAGGAGCTATCGATGCGTGCAGTCATTGCAGCAGTTCTACAGCGGTGGACCCTTCGCCATCTCCCCGGATGGTTCTTTCCTCGCTTGTGGCTGCGGGGAAGAGATCAAGATCGTCGATTCCTCCACAGCCGCTGTGCGGAGAACCCTTGAAGGTGACTCAGAGGCTGTGACGGCTATCACAATTAGCTCTGATGGCCGTCTTCTCTACTCTGCTGGTCATAGCCGGCTTATCAGGGTCTGGGATATCCCCTCTTGGAAATGCCTCCGATCTTGGAAGGTATATCACGAACTATAATTAATTTTTTTGTTGTTCTATGTTTTTTTCATTTAAACTCAACAATGGATGCAGTATAAATGGACAAAAGTTGGGATTTTTCCATTTCGGTGTTTTGAACGTCTGGACTAAACTGCTTGTCTCTGCGTAATTCGTTTGCCAATGGATCATTGTCGGAGAACTCTATTTTTGGCTCATCTTTGGTATCTGTTCTGGGAGCTATATGATCATAGGAAAATCAACACAGTCCTTTCTATGGGCATTTTACTTGCTTGTTTTTAACAAGGATGCCACAATAATGCAATCCTTTTGGAGCTTATGCTGGAAAGGGAGTCTTTATTATGGTCATTTATTTCTGATTTCTGCTTAGTTGAATTCTTTTCATGTTGATGATATATTAGGTGCATCCCATGTTCTGTATTAGTTTGTTTGGGAAAGGATAAATCTTGTGCATTAGATTATTTTAAGCTGTACATGGCCATTGAAGAGAAATGTGTGGCATTGGAAAACCACCGTTGCTTGTAATCTTTGGCTAGACAATGGTCATTTGTTTTTAATATATTAAGTTGTTGATGGTGTTATCCCCTTTGAAGTTTATTACTAAACTATATTATCTTTTGCTAGGGGCATGATGGTCCAGTGATGGGTATGGCATGCCATGCTTCGGGTGGATTGCTTGCTACAGCAGGTGCAGATAAAAGAGTCTGTGTTTGGGATGTGGATGGTGGCTTTTGCACTCATTTCTTTAAAGGCCACGAGGGGGTTGTGACAAATGTCATGTTCCACAATGATCCAAATAATTTACTTGTAAGTGCAATTTAGACATGTTAAGAGGATGGTTTTTCATGTTTGAGGTGTAGAGTTTTCTGCATGAGATGCCAAGTAATCTTTATTGTTTTGCTAAATTCAGTTGATTGTTGTAGTTGGTTTATGTAATTTGCCCCCAAGAAAAGCTTTATTTAAGAATTTCACGTGGTTATATAAGATATCTAATGCAGCATTGTGCTGCTCTGAGCATCTTAGATTAAGATGCCTCCATTTGTATTTCATTGGTTTGTTCATTAAAATGTATATTACAATTCCAAGGTTGTTTGCTCAATAACATGTTAGAAAATTTAGTAGCTTCCGTGTAAGTAAAGAAATAAACTTTCCGGTCAATTGGAAGTGAAGTTCTGCGCTAGTAGCATAGATAACAGCCATTTGCTGATTATTTTTTAATCCTTGTTTTTCTGTGTGTTGAGTTTCATATATGGCTAATGACAAAATCTCTGTTCCCAGCTATTTTCAGGAAGTGATGATGCGTGTGTCCGGATTTGGAACCTTCAAAGCAAGAAGTGTGTTACTGTTTTAAAGGAACATTTCTCGCCAGTGACTTCTTTGGCATTATCTGAAGATGGAAATACCTTGCTTAGTGCTAGCAGAGACAAGGTATGGTTAAACCTTTCATTCTTACCTCTTTATATGGTATTTTGAAAAATTTGTACAATGTTTATTGAATTGAATTTTCTGCCTGGTTTTTGCTTGAGCAGTTAAAGACAAAATATTGTTTTCATTTTGTTATTCTGACAGGCTACTGAAGCCCTCTTACTGTTGTTGTTGTTGTTGCAATATTCTTGTTCTTTGGGTTGTGTTTTTTCAGTCATTGTTACTGCATTTGACCAAACTTATCTGAGGCCATGAGGGTTCTGTGTGTGTGTGTGTGTGTGAGTTATTTGTTCTTTTCTTAATTATTTCTCCATCTGCAGTAGCTCAAGATTAGTAAATTTCTTGTCCTTTTCTGATTTTTTACTGAATGAGGTCTTGGATTTTCTATTTTAAAAATCATGAACCAAAGAACTACTCTTTAAAACTTTAATTTGTGGTCTCAGCATCATTCCCCTTTTCTGAGATTACATTGTTGAAAAAATACCAATTCAGGTGGTGAATGTTTGGGATCTGCACGATTATAGCTTGAAGACGGTACCGACATATGAGATGGTTGAAAGCATTTGCGTTATTCCTGCTGGGACCTGCTTTTCTACACTTGTGAGTAATCTATCAACACGGAAGAGGAAAAGCAAAACTTCAATACCAATTCATTTTCTAACAGTTGGTGAACGTGGAGTTGTACGCATATGGAGCTCTGAAGGGTATGATTATATTTTGTATTATCCCAATTTGTTTGGAAGGCTACTTGTTTCTTAAACTATTTTCTTACCTTTTCAACAGTGCAGTTTGCTTATATGAGCAACGATCTTCAGATGAAACTCCTAGCTCCGATGAGTCTAGGAGAGGGTTCAGATCAGCTGTTATGCTACCCTCTGATCAAGGACTTATCTGCGTTACTGCTGACCAACAATTTCTATTTTATTCTGCTATGAAATCTTCTGAAGAGACATCTCAGTTGAACCTTTATAGAAGGCTTGTTGGTTACAATGAAGAGGTTCTTGATATGAGGTTCTTGGGAGAGGAGGAACAATACCTTGCTGTTGCTACCAATCAGGAACAGGTAGATAATTGTTCAATTTGTTTGTGCTATCAATTGTTCTTCATGACCATCTTGATTGTTGCCTTACATCTGTTAAAAATTTTTGTTGTTATTTAGGATTTTGTAATATTATTGGAAACTGACCCTTGAAGCTTCAATTGCTTAGGAGTCTGATGTTCATATGCCATGTTTCCAACTACCTAAGCTAATTCTTGACATGAATTATATTAAGCACTATATCTGAGATTTTTCTTCCACAGGTTCGTGTCTATGAGGTGTCGTCAATGTCTTGTTCTTATGTATTGGCGGGGCATACAGATACTGTAGTGTGCCTTGATTCATGCATCTCAAGTCTTGGTAGTGCACTTTTGGTTACTGGAAGCAAGGACAATACTGTGAGTGGTGGCTATTACTCAGAATTCCTCATAAGTGCTTGGTTATAGAACTTTTTAATCACTTTATTAGCATGTAATGTGTCATATGCCTAATATCAAGCTGTTAAACTGGGAGACTTGTATGAAATGATACAAAGACTGATGCCCTTATTGGCCTTATCTTGTTTTGAATTTCTAATACATGTAGTGATGATCGTTTTAATATAAAAGAAATATATGTCAATTGAAAATGGACAATTAATTGTAATGCTCTTGAAATAGAGGGTGTTAGTAGGTGGCAATGATAACTTACATTTTCCCTCTTGCATTTTGTTTTGTTTGCTAATTACCATTTCATATTGAACTAGTCCCTCCAATTTTTTACATTTTCACATAAACTTATATTTTTTTCGTTGTAGGTGAGAGTGTGGGATGTTGAGAGCAAAAATTGCATAGGAATTGGTAAAAACAATATGGGAGCTGTTGGTGCTGTTGCATTCTCAAGGAAGCATAGAAATTTTTTTGTCAGTGGCAGTTGGTGAGCTTTTGTAACACACTGGAAAGCTTTGATCTTTATATTTCAAATATTATCATTTTTATTCTTGGCTTGAGATCTTCATTCTTGGGCCTAGTAAAACACTTGTTGTGCTTTTCACTTTTGTGCCTTCACCTCATTCAAGTTTTATATTTCTCATAATATAAAAAATGTTCTCAAAACCTTAATTTACGGCAGTTCTGAGAATTATAATAGTGGGTGAACGCTTTTATATTGACCAACACTTGTGCAACACATGAAATGAACATGACTTAATGTTTTGTTGCTCTGAAATCTTTGTTGAAAATTTTAGCTCTAAAAGATTCTTACTAATTAATTTACAAAGGTGGCAAGAAAAGCTTTATTCAATGAAATTTGAAAATTTTGTTTAGTTATTGATATTATTTGGACTCCTAGCATTGGGTTCCGTTAAAGTAGAGCATATTTTATTGAGAAGAATGGAAGGCAATATGTTGTGCAAGCTTCGAGCTTTTCTCATTATCTATTGAGGATTAGCAGAGATGTAATTTCTTGTTTTACCCTTGAGGTAGTGTGCTTGCAATTATTTTAACCTCTACATCTGAGACCCGGAAACTTCCTTTAACCAATTTGTGATTCTTTTTGTGTAAATGGAAAAGAAACTCAGAAAGATTATGGTAAAAATAGTTCATGCAGAACAAACAATGTTCTTGTCTTGTTTTTCTTATGGATCTCCCTTTGTTTGCAGTGAGCGTATGATTAGGGTGTGGAGCCTTGATGGTGTATCAGATGCGTATCATGAGAGTACCCTTAAAGTTAAAGCTTTTGTTGCTGCACATGACAAAGACATAAACTCTTTAGCTGTGGCTCCAAATGATAGTCTCCTTTGTAGTGGTTCAGAGGTTAGTAAGCCATCATATATTGCTCTTTGACTGTCGAATCAGAATAACTATTCTTTCCTTATTTGAAATGGTTGTAATTTGTTGTTCGTTAGGATCGGACTGCTTGTATATGGAGACTTCCTGATCTGGTATCTTTGCATGTGCTTAAAGGTCACAAAAGGGGAATTTGGTCAGTTGAGTTTTCTCCTGTTGATCAGTGTGTTATGACATCATCTGGAGATAAAACCATAAAAATATGGGCCATTTCTGATGGTTCATGCTTGAGAACATTTGAAGGACATAATTCAAGTGTGTTGAGAGCTGCATTCCTTACCCGTGGCACACAACTGATTTCATGTGGTAAAATGGGTTTACCTTGGGGAGCTATCAGATCAACTTTTTGCATTTCACTTTCTTTAAAATGCCACCCTTTTTCTTTCAGGTGGTGATGGGTTGGTCAAATTGTGGACTGTTAAAGCAAGTGAATGCATTGCAACATATGACCAACATGAAGGCAAGGTTAGAAATAAATTTGTCTTGTAGTTGTTTTACCATGAGATAGTCATATTGCTGTACACTGCTCTTCGCCTTTTCATGTGTATAAAATTTATGAAGTTACTCGTAGAAACTATTACCATGCGATTCCTTTTATTTTTGCCAATGTGAATGCATTTTTCTGCATGGTTGTGTTATTTAAGACAATGGGCACTAGTCCATTCCAAACCGTTTCCAATGTCAAAATCTCAAGGCAAGTAGAGGGTCATGTAGGCTTATTTATTTGCTATATTTTTCCTGTTCCACCTTGTGGGTGCATGTAGTGCCACTTCTACTGGAATTGGTAAACTATAATGATGTAAAGTGTTTGATAATTGCTGGATTGTGTAAGGTTCAATTTAAAAAGACCATATCAAGTAAAGCTAATCAAGTTGCAGGTGACTTCATTCTCATATACTTGGGTTCTTATTAAGTTGCTGGGGGAATTCAGTGTGTTTTGTGCATAGACAACCTTTAGAACTGAGGAGCTAATCTGATCTCCCTAAGATGGGCCAAATAGACATTGGATTCAGCTTCTTTTTTGTACGGTGCTTTAACTCATCTGCTGTGTGCATGCAGGTTTGGGCACTGGCTGTTGGCAAGAAGACAGAAATGCTTGCAACTGGTGGTACTGATGCCACTATTAATATGTGGCATGATTGTACTGCTGCAGATAAGGAGGAAGCTTTCCATAAAGAAGTAAGTTTGTCAAAATGGACCTATAAGTCTTGGTGGTGAATTTTTCCCCGCCTGGTCTCTCGCTCAAGAATATACCTTGACTAGTTCAAAACACAGATGTCACTAGCTTGACAATGTATTTAATTAGGAACTAGATTTGAATGCAAAGAGTTTAAGAAATTGTTCATGTTTATTACATAGTAAAAAATTACACCCTTGGCTTTGGAATCTAGCTTACCCTGCCCATCCCTTGTCACATACCAGGAACATTGTAATTCTTATATCTTCCTACTCTGAATTTCTATTCCATTTTCTTTGGATGCATCATTTACCATCTCTGAGCATGTGGTAAGGCGCATAGCTGTCGTATTACTTCCTATTGAGCATTTGAGGCTATCGTTTCTTTTGGTTTCTGCTCTTGTTTTTTTTTTTTCTGAGTTTTCTGAGTTTGCGGTACACTTCACCCATAATGACTATTTGGGTTGCATATGTACTTCCAGTACACTGTTGTAAATGACCAGGGTGATCAGTCATTGAAAACGAGTCAAATTTATGGGGTTTTCATATAGCCACATGTTTTTGGTGTTTATTATGGTAACACCTAAATTTAATAAAAAAGAAAAAATTGCTCTTTGTCAACTCTCATTGCGAATAATCAAATCAACAAATAGAGATGTGTGTGGAACGATGAAGATAGCCTAATTTTGTAGGATATTTGGGTTGTTTATATTTTTCAAAAAGTTGGAATATATGTTTGTGTCTATTTTTATTCCATGTTTTTTTTAAAAAGGGATAGTTTGGATGTTTAGAATAATTATAATTCATAAAGTAATATAAAATGATGAATATTTTCAGAATATTCTCTCGATGGTAACGAGAGAGACTGAAGGAGGGGTTTGTGTATATCCATGAGTTCCCCTTTTTTGGGTGGATGTTGCTTGTAGCATTCCTCAAAATTACCTTCTTGCACTGGTAGCATATATGGAAACAATGGTTTCTTCTCTGTTAACTTGTAATTATCATTCTAATTTAATTTGCTGTCATTGTAGGAAGAAGCTATTTTGAGAGGCCAAGAACTGGAGAATGCTGTAACTGATTCTGACTACACAAAGGCCATTCAACTTGCATTTGAACTTCGGAGACCACACAAACTTTTGGATTTGTTTTCAGTAACGTTCAGGTATGTCTGTGAATCTGGTTTTGTTTGTCAATTTCCAGCTCAAACTTATTTTGGGGAGAAAATGTGCAGGAGTGGAGGTGATGGGGATCCTATAGGAAAGGCCATTTCTGCTCTCGGGAAGGATGAGCTCCGCGTGCTTCTTGAATATATTCGGGAATGGAATACAAAGCCAAAGTTTTGCCACGTTGCACAATTCATCCTTAGCCGATTTTTTAAAATCTTCCCACCGGAGGAGATCCTGGAGGTAACTTTGATCTGCACAGTTGATTATAACTTTAGAGGAACTTAATTACTATTGCCTTTTCATGCTATCCTAGCCATTATAACTTTTGACATATTGACTTAAGCAGTCGATCGAGAGATCCAAAATATCTTTTGCTAATGCATGAGAAAATCCCGCTTAGTTGAAAATTAGGTTATAATATTATGGTCAAAAGACTCAAAACCAAGATTAATTTTGACTCTTAAGTCTTAACTACTTCGGTGGATAACCAATGGAAGTTGAGATAATTTCCGTTTATTTTGTCATTCACCATTCTTAAACTGTCATAAAGCAATGACCTCATTTGGCAGACTTATTCTTCTTGTTTCCTGATGATATTAGACTCAATGCAGATAGGTAAATCATGGCTATGATTTTTTTTTTTTAATTTAGAATTTTAGTTTTTTGAAAGTGCAGCCAACTCATGATTGAAGTTTGAACCTTTTTGGTTATTCAGATAAAAGGAATCGGTGAACTCATTGAAGGTATTCTACCTTATTCGAAAAGGCACTTCACCAGGATGGACAGACATGTGAGGAACACCTTCTTGTTGGACTATACTCTTACTCAAATGAAAGTCTTAGAACCCGAAACCAGTGTTTTCTCATCGAAAACTCATCCTAGATTACACCAAGAAGAAGACGGACATCCCCGAAATGCATCGCCTAAGGAAAATGGGTCAACTAACAACTCACTTTCTGATAACAACATCAAAGTCCCGACGGCACTTGCATCGGAGGTGAGTGAGCCGGCTTCCCTGAAGAAACGAAAAAGCAGCAAATCAAAGAAGAAACAGAGAGATGTGACTCTAATTAGCGTATAGCCGATAAGTTCAAATTTTACTTTGTTGTAGAATTAAAGTTATATTTATCTTGCGGAAATGTATAGTTGAGCATTTGTTTCTTAGCAAAAATTTTGTCTGTGTTGGGTTCTTAGGTTGTTCTCAGATTTGAATCTAGTGCATGCTTAGTATATTGTTAGCAATGTGCCAAATCATATTTAAAGAATAGCACTGAGTCATTCTTTTTTATAAACAATGTTATCAAACCCTGGTTTTAAGGTATGATAAGACACTGATTGTGATTCGATTTTTATTATTTATTTTATTGTCACGTATTATTTAAAAATGTTTATTCTCATTGTTTTGCTTCAGGTGTTTACTGGAACGGTTGATATATAATTAGAGTGATGGTTTTTTTTTGGGTACTATTAAAGAAGTAGGGGCTCTGTGGTAATTTTGGTGGTCGCCTCGTGATTAGCAACACATGTTTGTCACGTGATTGAAGTAATGTTCACGTGTTTTTATTACAGTCCACGTGCTGACTGAGTCGGATCGTTTTGGTCTTTTCTCCGTTCTGCTGCACCTGCGGCTAATTTTAAAATTTTATAACAGATGAGGAAAAAAAAACTCATTATATATGTTCATTTTAATAATGAAGCTAGTTCATTCTAACAAT